>NC_136977.1:62351821-62451821 GCF_032717465.1 Coenobita brevimanus
AGAGCGTTGTCAAATATTACATGAAGTGGCCTAGTTCCCGTGATGCGTGAATATCAGGTTGTGTAGACTGACTTCCGCCTCGCACTGATACTGTCCCAGGTTCATGCGTGGCCAGCAGTACGTGTGAGGAAGTTGGTGATTTACTGGGAAGACCTTTAGAACACGGAACTGTTGTAACTGTGTTTTCCCAGTCCCTAATTTGTCGTGTACCGTAGGGATTGTGCCTGTATAATTCCCTGTTATCTAATTCCCTGATACTTATTACATTTTATGCTGTGATGTAAATGTTGCGCGAGACTGCGGTACGTTTGAAGAGAAGGTGGGTGTGATAGAAGAGTACTTCCTTACTCCTGAATGTTTTCTGTAGTATATTAAATAGACTATAACGGCCTGATGTCTAATAATAATAATAATAATAATAATAATGTGTGGTGTGGTGCAGGTGTTCTGCTTGGCTACGGGTACGTGTGAGCAGGCTGGTGGGTGCGATGGGAGACCCGCCATGTCAGGCAAGATGTGTCCAAGGGGGTGAGTACCAGAACACCTCTCTGAACCGTATTCTCGCTCGCGTAGAACCTACTCTGACATGTCTTTCTCATCCACTCACTTTGTCAGTTTCACTGTAATATTGTCTTGCGTGTTACACAAGCAGATCATAACAATAATAAAAGAAATATTGACAGCATACAGGAGGATGTTAAGGTGTAATATGCAGAATGGCAATAAGTATAATGAGTTCCACGCGGAAGATAATCTCTTCAGTGCTCTTGCTATTTCCGAACCAGTGATATTCAAATAAGCAGCAAAATGTGGCTTCTGCAGTAACACCGAGTTTTTAGGACATTTCCTGAGTACTTTTTGACGTGCAGGCAACGTATCTCTGTACTTAAGTACCAGAATTATTAAAATGATTATTATATCAGGCTCTTTCGAGCGAAGCAGCTCTGCTTCTTCAAATGAAGATTTAGATAAGGGACAACGGGTGTTTCTATATTTTTTCCGGGGTGGGGGACACAATGAAAAAGTTTACTGATTTACCTAAATATGCCAGAGCGATGAATAATTAGAGGACAAAGTATAATGAAAAATAATGATAAATAACCTAGCATGCGTCTGCAACAATGACAGTACTATTATCAGACTTAAAGAATAGGTAAGTTACAATACATATGGGTTGGAAATAGATGTACAAGTTGTTCAAAGCATTCCATTGCATAAGTAAATGTTTCAGACACTGAAACCGGCATGATCGAGGAAGATTGGCTGATGATAGTTCTTTTAAACGAATCAGATTAGCCGAATAAAGACTCTGACAGTAGGATTAAAGGCTGAGTATGTTTAACTGACTTGTTCATTCCCTTAAAAGTAGGTAAAAATCAGAGCCCTCAGCCTAAGTCTTACTTTTTTCAGCACAGCAGTAACTAATTCCTATAATTATGAACTAACTGCAATACTTCATTCGGTGATATTTACAGTGAACCTTTTCCCCCCAGATTCATATACTGCCTGCAGCGAGGCGAGTGTGTCCATGCCAGCAGAGGATGCAGTGACACCAGCCCTGTGTAAGTTATCACTGAATAGGCGTTGAATAACAGAAAAATCCTTGTATATGGAAAACACGGACAAGCTAAAGTCAGTGGCAGTCTTTTCTTAGCGACTTCTAACTGTCTAAATTTCGCCTAATCATTACCATTTTCTTCCATATATTCCCTGAAGATTTTTACACCATCTAAATCACACTAAATTCTGCAGTGTTTTAGAAGATGATTCAAGTGAGTGTAATTTTGTGTTGTTATTTGTAGGATGAAGCCGTGTCCGGAAGGCACAGTGTTCAGCATCCTTAGCGGCTCCTGCATCCCAGACCTCACTAGTGCTGAGGTAAGTTGGATTGTGGCGGCTGGACGCTTCCTCTCACTTGTAGAGGTTGTTGTTGTTACTACTACTACTACTACTACTACTAATATTAATAATACAACTATTAGTAGTAGTAGTAGCAGTAGCAGTAGAGAAGAAGAAGTAGTAGCTGTAGTGGTAGAGGTAGTTGTATCTAGATGGTTAAGTTTTGAGGAAGTTTACTTTCATTGATATCAGTCGTACTGTGTGAGTGAGGTTGCTTATTTCCCCGAAATTATAGTTACTGGTGTTGGGCAACGGCCAGGGGAAACAACTTTGATTGGTACAGTACCTCGTACATTACAAGAAGGGGTAAGATTGATTTGGGATCTCTTTTTGATTTATTTCGCGAAAATGATCGAACTGCCTCGCAGGAGGCCATCCCTTCCTTATGTTAATTGGGAATATGAAGTACCATCAGCGTCTTCATTCGCGCTGACGTAGGAGATTTCGTAACACATCTTCAGCGATTTATTTTGTCTCTTACATCTCAGTACCCTGTGTTGCAAGTTAATTGTCAGTATTAAAAAAAAAAAAAAAAACATCAGTAACGTACAAAAGCTAAGAAGTGTTTGGACTGTGAGGTGTTACAAAGGTGGAATGTAGAAATAGAACGAGCAGTGGAGCATAAAAGATATGAATGTAGTGGATGCAAGAAATTAAAAAGAAAGGAACAGGGAACATGTTCATAGCAAGATTTTGACCAAGGGTTTGGTTAAGAGAAAAATTTTAGAAGTAAATGGAGAATTTGAAAGAAAAAGGAAAAAACATCTGAAAATAGGTAACTTTTGGCAATACAGTAGGCCTACATGCAGAAGTATAGGGAAGAAACTGGGACCTGAAAATTTAAGGGATGAAAATGGAAACAAAAATGCAAACTTGTGGAAGTGAAATAAATAGCAGATAGAAAGACGGCAAAAGAAAAAGACAGTAATTGAATAATGGGCTGGATGGTGTACAAGAAAGAAATGTATATCCATAATGTACCAGTGACGGAAGTAAGGAGTTCTGTGAAGAGGCTGAAAATTGGAAAACCAGCAGGTGTTCATGAGGTATGTACAAGCATGATAAAAGCTAGTGGAGAAGGTGTAATAAAACTACTTGTGAGAAATGTTACAAAATTTGGGATGAGTTAAGTTGTACCAGCGGAGTGAAGAATGCTGCAACTACCTTCGTAAGTTATAAGTAAAAGGTGATAGATGTGTGTGCAAAAATTAAATTATTGTGGAACTAGTCTACCGTGTGTTAGGGGTGGGGTATACGGAAGAACGGTAATAGTGACATTAGATCTCGTAGTAGTAATAGGAGGGTGTGATGAACTAAATATTTGCGTGAAAAGACAGTCGAGAAAGCTCGTGATAAGGACAGTTGGTAAAGATTCATAAGACATGGCGGTCCTGCCCCTCTTGCAGCATCCAGCCCCCAACTTCCTTAATAATTCCTGAGCCGTCCTCCCCCTCCAGCTTATCCTCTCTCCCTTGCCTCTGTCCCCGCCTCTCCTCCTTCTCCCTTCTCTCCTTCCTCCTTCTGCACATTCTTCCCTGCTTTCCTTCTTGTTTCTTTCGTCTCTATCACACTGCCTTTACACTTTCTTCATTCTCCGCCTCTTCCCATTCTTTCCACTTTTCTTATTTGCATCACATCTCTTGCCATTCTGTACCCCTTTTCTTGTACCTTGTCTTTCTTCTTCCGTCCTAATATATCACTTTCCATTCATTCTTTCCTTCCTGCCACACTTGTTCAACACACATTTCTCCTCCTTCATTCCGTCGTTCAAACCATTTTATCTCCTTTCCATTTTTTTTCTCTTCTCTCTCTGGGTGTGTCATTAAGCTGTGTTAATAACAAAGTGTCTGGGTCGTAACTCTTTCGGGACACCAAACACATATGCTGTCTTCCTTCTCATGGTTCTTAGTCACGTTTTCTAGTTCACCTTACTCCACTTTCTGCATTTTTCTTTTTTAGCTATTTTTTCTGTCTTTTCTCTCACGCTTTTTCTTTTCTCGCTGTTGCTTCTGCTGCATGAGTCTTGAAAAAAAAAACATAAGAGTGGACAAAGAGGGATTATAGAAGATGTTACGTGTGTATGATGCTGTTGAAGGAAAATTACTGAACGCTGTAAACTTTTTATGATTGTAACAAAGCTTGTGTAAGAGTAGTTGATTATTTGCGTGAGTGGTTTAATATCAGACATGGAGTGAAACAGTGATGTCATGTCGCCACGTTTGTTATGTAAAAATGGATAGGTTTATGGGAGTGGTGAAAAGATGTGATTGAAAGTGTTAAGAGTTCTTTATGAGATAGTTTGGTCATATGGAGAGGATTAGGTATGAGAGACTGACTAGAAGATGTATGTGAGTGAGATGAAGGGGGAGAGGATAGGGGGGACGACCAAGGATGAGGTGGAGGGAGGGCAGCCATATGGTAGAGGAGAGTAATGTGGAGGCGATATTTGTCTGTGACCATCCCTTACGAGATTAAGGCGTCTGACAATAGAGGGATAGACAGATAGCAAGAGTTGCGATGAGAGAGAGAGAGAGAGAGAGAGATTTAAATAAGTAGTAACATGATGACCTATGGTATTGCAACGCCGTTGAACCAAAACAAATCTTCATATATCGCTTCCCCAGCCAGACATTTTGCCAGCAAGTGGGTAGATGAACAAAACAATGTATGGGTCGGTGGGTGGCATCCGCTTTCTTTTTATTTTCACCGGGCATCATGATTACCGATTAATAAAGTACAAAAGAATTGTTGGTCTTCGGTAAAGGATCGCCTGCTATACGTGGAATAGCCTAAGTTAAAGCTCGTGTTATAACAGCATAAAACACTTATGAACTTGGATACTGTAATGGGGTTTACCGCCCTTCCACTGCCCTCTCACTAATACCGAGCGGATTCTGTCAGTTCTAAAAAAGATATTGTTTGGCCTCATAGTTTATTTCTTCGTAATCATATAACAGGCCGAATTAGGTTGCGCCATTCACTGTATATGAAAACTTCCAAATTTCCATAGGGATATTTCTGAAGTTGTTTACAGATTTACTGATAATGAAGTGCATCGACCCATCACGAGACCGCTATGGTCACAAAACCCCGGTAGAGTGCCGAGATGCCAATTTTTTCACGACTGAAATATAAAGTCAGCACGTGTCAAGTGGGGTTGGTGGAGGATTAGTGCCCCTCCCTGTAAAACAATTAACTCTAAGCCCTTGGCCACCCCGTTTGGGATACATGGCGTCTGGCAATGAATGAATGAATGAATGGGTCTTACCTCTCATTGTTTATCGCTGTTGGTTGCAGATCACTAGGGTCAGCATCTTGGTTGGCAAATGCTCAGACGAAGTTGGGTCCATGGTGCCACCTCTCCATGCCTTCCCTCGTGCTACACGGGCATCTGGTAGCGCTCATGACTGGAATGTCACTCAGCCATATTGCAGAACTTCTACCTATCAGAATTCTTTCATTCCCCGAACTGCATCTCTCTGGAACTCGCTTCCCCAGAGTTGTTTTCCTCCAAATTTCAACCCACAACTGTTCAATTCTAACTGTTACAGATATTTTATGAACAGAGGACACCAGTAATCTGGTGTATGGATTATTTTTTTTTTTTTTACTCATTTGTTTTTCCTTCCTCCATTCTCGGGGGGGGGGGGGGGGGGGAACAGTTTGGGGTAGCAACATAGCTCACCAGTACACCACAAATGGGCAGGTGCCAAGACCAACAGATAAAGTGAAAGACTTTATGAGCAGGCCAAGAACAGGGTACAGTATGCAGTACTTTACTGTATATCCAACACATGCTTATCTGAGAGTGTGGCTGATCAGGTCAGCCACATTCAAGGCTAATAGAGAATTGGACTTCATCATGATAACAATTTCTGAGCCCAAAATAGATATGTGTAAGGATATTTTAAAATATTTTTAAGGTGTTATCTAGAAAACTACTGTTTACAAGCCTGGTCATTACATCTAAGATGAGAACTTACTGAACCACAGAAAAGTCAGAGAGGTCACCAACCTTGCACCATCCTTGAGCAAGCTGACCACTGAAGATAGGCTCAAACAGCTGAGACTGACTTCCCTGAAAGACAGGTATGGAGGTGACAAGATGAAGAAGTCAAGATCTGTCACTCTCTGAACTTCATTACGGATGAGTTTTTCAGTCTAACAAAAGTCTGTGAAGGTCACTTATGGGAAAACACTCCCCCCCCCCCCTTCTCATGCAGCATGAATGGGTCTCATATGATAAAACAAGACACTTCTTTTCCCACTGTGTATCATGACAAGATGTATCAGCCCCCATAGCACCTTCAGGAATGGATACACTATAACCCACTGTTAGAAAGGAACTGCAACCATGGCTGGTGTAAATACTCATGTTAAGTCATTTGGTCATCATTGATGGTCTTTTATCAGTGAAACCGATTACTTTCAAGTGGTTTTAAATCAAGAACAGAATTTCGCTTGACTTTTTCAATCAGTTACCATGTATCATACCAGGTATAGCTGCTCAGTCATGTGAAACATTAATAGCAAAGCAAACTCCAGCCTACCCTCCCCTTCCCCTGTGTGACTTCTTCCTTAAGTACAATGTATAGACTAATTTTAATATTCTTTCTTTTGATTAGGTGGATGGACTACCAAGTTTGCAGTGCCCAGCCAGTCCCTCTAATGATGATACCCGACTTGAGTTCTCTTTCACCTCGTGCATATCTGATGCACACTGTCCATATGGCCTTAGCTGTTGTCCTGATGAAGGTTAGTGGAATTACAGAATATAGCCTGTTTCACTCACTTGCTATCTCAGAGTTGGGATCCTTAAACCTGGTATAGGTGTTGTCAGGGATCAGCAGAATTGATAATTATTTTCAATATCCAGTGTATTTTTATTAGATTATAATTAGTGTAGTAAATAATCTTAATGTCCTCATTGTCCCACATTGTCTTGTCTAATTGCAAAGCAGACTATTTCATACACAGTAACTTATCAGAGTTTGATTTGATAATAATGCATAATGTGATCTATTGAAGGGTCAGATTTTATCCTGGCACCTGGGGCATTGTCCAGATGCTTTAGAAGTGGGCTTCCTTGGGCACTTGTAAATGCTGATGATTAAGTCTTGACTAGAAGTATACAGGAGGCCAGAGGGAAGTTCAAGAGATGGAAGGATGGGATGGAACTAAAGGGATTGAAAACTAATACAGACAAAACAAAGGTCATGGTTAGTAGATATAAGGACTGTAATGTATAACAAGGAGCATGGACTTGTGTATAATTGGAAATTGAGGGGATTTCTGCTCTGTGTAGCTACAGCTTGAAATGATTATGTCCATAAGAGATGCAGTACTTTTAAAGGTAGACTGCAAGATGTAAGAAATTTTCATTGAGTGGTTTCCTGTACAGTAGGAAACCATTTACTGTGCTGGATGGTAACCATGTAACCAAATTTTGGCACCTGGTTGTTTAGTGGGTAATTATGGCACTCCAATCAGATTGAGCTTGTGAAGGTTTATATCCAAGGGGTGGTTGGGGTTTATTGCTCACGTAATGCCACTTAGGGATAAGTGAGGCTGGTCATTCTCATCTTCAGTGTCAGGACCGACTTGTCTAGTCTCAGGCTCCTACGCTCCTCATAGGGCAACGTAGGATTCGATGATGGATGGATGGATGGTATGTAAGGGTGTCTGGGTTGTTGATGATAGAATGGAATGTTGTTGTGGCAACAGCCACATAGAATGGGTGGAAGAGTTCTCTTAACAGCAAGACATTCTGAATGCAAGAGGAGAAGAAGAATCTAGTTCTTTTGTTAGAAGCAGAAGTGTATGGATTTTTTTTTTTTTTTTTATTGTTCAGGGTGGCTTTATGAGTGGCAGAGGATGTGTGGATCAAATATTTGCAGTGAGACAGATAGTGGAGAAGGCTTGTGAGAAAGACCATAAGGTGTTTATGGCATTTATGGATCTGGAAAAAGCATACAACAAAGTATACAGAGAAGGATTGCGGAAGGTTCTGCGCATATACGGTGTAAATGGTAAGCTGCTAGGTGTTGTTAAGAGTTTTTATGATGGTAGTGAGGCATGTGTAAGCGTAAATGGGGATCTAAGTGAATGGTTCACGATCAGTGTGGGTGTACAACAAGGCTGTGTGATGTCCCTATAGTTGTTCAATATATATATGGATGGGGTGATGAGAGAAGTAAAAACACGAGCAGTGGAGAGAGGGATGGTGTTGGTAATGACTGGGGATGGATGGAATATCTCATATTTGATGTATGCTGATGATGCAGTGCTACTTGCAAATTCCGGACAAGAGCTTGGTAGACTAGTGTAGAGTTTTGTAGATGTAGCATCGTGCCTTAAGAGTAAATGTAGAAAAGAGTAAAGTGATGGTTATAGAGAGAGAAGGTGACTCCCACTGTGATGTTACAGTGAATGGAGAGAGACTGGAACTGGTGAGAGAGTTCAAATATCTGGTTACAGTGGTAGAAAAGAGAGGAAAATATGCAAAAGAAGTGGAAAATAGAGTGACACAAGGAAGGAAAGTAGCTGATGCTATGAAGGCCTTGAAAAGAAACAGAGGCTTGAGTGTTGCAGCAGCACGAGGCTTACATGAGGGAGTGTAACATATGGGTGTGAGACTATGGTGTAGCATGAAAATGAAATGTCAGGAGTAAGAGCAGTGGAGATGGGACTGCTGAGGAATGTATGTGGAATACAGAGAGTGGATAGGATACAGAATAATGTGATTCATGAAAGATGTGAAGTGAGGAAGTCTGTAGATACCAGAATCGAAGAGAGTGTACTGAGATGGTATGTGGAGAGAATGGATGACAGTGGAGTGATTAAAAGAGTATATCTGAGCGAATTTGAAGGAGGAAGGAGGCAAGGTAGGCCAAGAAGAAGATGGAAGGATTTGGTGGATGAGTGTGTGAGGAAGTGAGTTATGGAAGTTGGTAACGCTAAGGAACTGACAAGATATCGAGCTAGGTGGATGAATTCTGTGTGAATAAGCACATGCCCAGGCATTTGGCATCTCTTTTTAATATGACAGCATTCAGTTTGGCTGTATCGGATAAGTATACTTGAAGCTACAGAACTTGGTGAAATTTTTTTGGCCTATCAGATGGAGCCAGGATTCCATGGGCTTGAATGATGAGCGAATGGAAGCATGGCCCATTGAATTGGGCAAACTTTGGCCTTCTGGACACTGCTATTCCTCACCCCACCCTAGGGTGGGAAAGGAGGTCCAGATGATGATGATTTTATTTTTCACATAAAATTCATGCCATGAAAAATCAGTTGGCCTAAACCACGTACTAAAGCAATAAACTATTGTAGACTGATATTATTCATGAAACATCAGTGAAAAAGTCACTTCTGGTGTGACACCTCAGATGATGTGGTAGTGCAAGCTTAACCAGGCCATGCTACACTCGTGGTTACTTCCAGCTGTGTTGCTATTATCCTTAAATTACAACTTGAAAAGTATTAAATATCATAATTTTGCCACTGAAACTTTGTTGAAATTTTTTAAAAGTACTTACAGGCACATTGTTATACTTTATTTTATACATTGATGCCTCCCCCCCCCCCCTACACTGGTGCAGTTTTTAGCATTGTTTGCTCTCCACAGTTACATTGCATCTTCAGTGTGTTGACTCAGATGGCAAAACTGATGACTCATCTCTGCAAATGGCTTGCGTTGCATTGGACAGCCCTCAGCATGACACTGGCCTAAATTGTTCCAGGCCATCCCAGTGTCCCCCAACCTCTGTTTGCTGCCAAGGAACATGCAGGTCACGGAAAGGAGTTGATTCTTGTCCATTAAGTACATTGTAAGTACTTATTATTTTTGTTAAAAAGAATAAATTTGATTATAACTAGTGTGTGTGTGTGTGTGTGTAGCTAGTTGTTTACAGGAACTGAGATAAGCTTGTGTGGTCCTTTATTCATATCTAATTTTATCTAGTTTATTTTTTAATATATCAGTGTCAAGAGTGAGAGCAGTGGAAATGAGTTATTTAAGAGGAGCCTATGGAGTCATATGGAGAGACAGGCTGACAAATGAGGATATAAAGGAGCATTGTGGTGTGGATGTGGATGTGATAAGAAGCATTAGGAGGAATACACTGAGGTGGTTTGGCCATGTGGAGAGGATGGAGGGTGAAAGATTGGCAAAGAGAGTGTATGTGAGTGAGATGGAGGGGGGAAGAGGGAGGGGGAGGCTGAGGATGAGATGGAAGGATGCGGTGGAGAGGTACATGAGAGAGGGGGGTGTGAGTTGGGAGCGGGGCAGTGAAATGGCGGTGGACAGGGCGACGTGGAGGCGATTTGTTTGTGGATTGAGGCGTCTGGCAATAGATAGATAGAGAGATAGAATGTTCTATGCTAACGACACATCTCTTACCAAACTGTTCCAAGTATCTTTACTTCTGTTTGGGAAACTTTTTTTTTTTTTTTAAATACCCTATCTTCCTCAGTTTAGACAGTAGTTTATTCATTTTTCATGTTCATCAATCATCTCTCATTCACAGAAAAGATCCTCTCCTCACTCTCAGTCCTCATACACCTTTAAATATCATAATCAGATCTCTGTCATCCCTTACTTAAGGTTGGTAATTCTTGCTTTTCCAATCTCTTCTCTCAAGACCTCTCTCAAACTCAGTATCATCCTTGTGGCCAACCTCAGTATATACCTTATCTTGTTTATTATATTTCTTTCAAAGTGGTGATTATACTACTGCGTCATATTTTAATCTTGATCATATGGGCAACGTTATTTCCCTCAACATCTCCTCATTCATATAATTATAGCCACTCTTACATTGGCAAACAGTGAGTGATCATGTTAATAAGTATTCCCAGTAATAAGTAATCCTGTATAGCCACTCTTAAGTCTTTGTTTTCAGTTGCCTACTAATCCTCTCTCTTTTCCTATTTTGTTTTCACAGTTAGGTCTTTTGTTGTTTACTTCCAGCTTTATGACATGATATACTGTATATAAATATTTTTGTTGAAGTATATTTCTGAATCTTGCTCCATTTGTGCAGTTTGTCCAAAGCATTTAGCAACTCATGACAACTGTCTTTAGTTTGAAAGCATTTCAATATTGTTGAAAGAATATATATACTATATATATATATAGATAGATAGATAGATAGATAGATAGATAGATAAATATATAGCTCCCTCTTCTGTCTTTCTTTCCTTCATTCTTTCCTCTTCCTTCTACCTATGGGTAACTCTACACTGAGTGACAAGCCAAATGGTTTCCTATACACCAGGAAACCATTTACTACACTGGATGGTAACCACATAACCAGATTATGGTGCCAGGTGGTTAGTGGGTAATTAAGGTGCTCCAGTTGGATTGAGCCTGTGTAGGTTTATATCCATGGGGTGGTTGGGGTTTATTGCTCACGTAATTCCACTCAGGGATAAGTGAGGCTGGTCACTCTTATCTTCAATGTCACATAGCCTGTTTCCAAACTGGAGGTCAACCTCAAATAACCTGTTTCCAAGCTGGAGGTCATGTGAGTCTTCATGCCAAAAATTGGGCTGGAGGGGTACCTGGCATTGCCCAGGCCAAAAAGGCAAACACTCTACTGGTGACTTCAGATGACCCAGATCTGAATTTTGACCCATCTAAAACCATCTTTGGGTCACATTGATTCAGAATATGTATGGGTCTGGGGTCACTGGCCCTTGGTTTGGGCATGATTGAAGGACAAACAAACAAACAATGTGGCTCTTTTATATATACAGTATAGATATATACAGTATGTTTATATTTGTATGTATGTATGTTTGATGCTTTCTCCACTTTCAGTGTTTTCTGTTTCTTTCATCTGAATCCTGCCCATCCCATATAGCCTATAGGACTAGGAAATTGAGTTATGGTTGTGCTGATCACCTTCATATGAGGGTGCTTACCATCCACCCACTCAGTGTAGTGTTGCCTTCGGGTGACTCTAAACTGAGCAACCTTTCAAATGGTTTCTTGTAAATCAGGAAACCATATACTCTTCTGGGTGGTAGCCATATAACCACGTGATGCCTGGTGATTTAGTGAGTTATGGTGCTCCAACTGGACTGAGCCTCTAAGGATTTACATCCGAGGGATAGTTGGGGTTTATTGCTCACATTTTGCCACTAAGGGGCAAGTGAGGCTGGTCACCCTTACCTTAAATGATGAGACTGAGTAGTCTAGCCCAGGGCTCCTACACTCCTAATGGGGCAAAAAAAAGGATTGGATGATGAATTTCTTTCATTGCATATTGTACCATATTATCATTACACAACTAGAATGGTGTGTCATATAAGCTGGAATCATATTTTCTCAGGTACTGCCCTGTGACTGGTAAGTGTGCATGGTTAGGACAGGAGTGTGGAAAGGTCTGCGCCCCCAAGACTGTTTATTGTGCCACCAACAACTCTTGTGAACCTAAAGGCAGATGCGAGTCTAGTAAGTTGTTATTCTCGAGATCTCAAGACAGTAGTCCATTATTGCTCCTGCGCTGAATACTTCACATTGTGGTCTTGATCAGCTGATATTTTTTTCCCAGAAGCATTGTGTTTGTTTTGCTGCTGCTCTTTGATTCAGTATTGATATCAGCTTCTTTTATTGTGAATGGAAGTTGAAGTTATTGCTATTCCTATGCAGAATATCCTTGATAAGAATATTTTGAAATTTCATCGCACTAGCATTCAGCGCATTATTCCTTATATTACTTTGTGTTACCATATGTACTGCATCACTCTTACAGTATTGTCATTGTACCAATAATGATTAAAGCTTTTATGTTACCATATGTACTGCATCACTCTTACAGTATTGTCATTGTACTATTAATGATTAAGGTTTTTATCTTCCTTGATTAAGCAATGGAAGAGGAAATTCCTTGGACCATGCCCAGCATCAAGAGGACCTCATTTTCCAACAGTCATGACACTGATAACTCAGAATCAGAAGGAGTAATGCTTTCACAGACCTTCAGAGGAGCACTTACTGCTCCAGGAGACAGATTAAGCGTGGTAGGTAGTGCCTGATAGCATTTGATTACTGTGTTGTTGGTGGGTGGGAACCAAGATTTTGAAGGCATGGATGATATATTAATTGATTTTATAATCAGTTTCACTGGGCACACTGTATGTTGGTTCTTTTCCCACAGTTATCCTTTCTTTTTCTTTGTTTCTGGGTCCTGCTTCATGCCATATCTCTTATGTGTATGTTTAGAATGATGATGGTAGCTGTTTTTTTTTTTTTATCATGTTCAAGTAACCAGTAAGTGTGCAGTAGCTTAGCCTTGAAGCCATAGATTGCACAGAGGATAAAATGAGGTTGGTTTCTACTCCATACAGTAAGTAGTGTTACAGCTCAAAGAATAATATGAGATTGGTTGTTAATGTACTGTACTGTTAGTGTTACTTTTTGCTTCTCTGCTGTCTTTGTAAAGTTATTATGTAACTGTAACTACTGGTACTGGTAATTGCAGTATGGTAGTTTTTATGTATACATTACCACCCACTTGTGGAGTAAAACAATTCATAATCTTGTCAGATTTACTGCCTGGTTATGAGCCGAGCACTGTGACTGTCCATTTCATGAACTGCTCAGACTATATGAAAATGAAAAGTCTATCTATATTCAGATGCCTTAATCCTGTAAGCAGATCAGTTCAAGAGTGGACAGTAATTGAAGAACAATAGTAATTTGGAGGCTAGAATGGTTACTCTGTACTGGTAGGCAAGAAGAACCCTTCATAAAAATGTGCTGCTGTGGACACCTATATGAGAGTAAAACCCGAGCAGTGTGTGACAGAGAACTTTCTAGTTACAGTAGACCCTCAAATTGAGTGGCTGATGTATCAGAGAATTTTACCATGGAATCAAAACATGTATATTGTGTCATTGAACCCATATTAATTGGCTAATTGATATAGTGATATCACAAAATTTTCACAAAGTCCTTCCTATGGCCCTCTTGAAAAATATTTTCCCTCTACCAAATCATACCTAATATTCATTGTAGTACACATACAGCCTCTAGGAACATCACTGGATATTAAAAAAAAAAAAAAAAAAAAAAAAGGATAATTAGAATGTACAAAAGTGGTAAATATGTGATGATCACTTACCATGACAAGGGACAGAGCAACGTTTGGGTGTCAGGGAAGATGGTATCCAAGGCTGAGGAGAGGAGAAGGAGAATGAGGAGAACTCAGAGTGTGCATGCATGGCAACCATTTTTGGTGGCCATGTTGATGTATGTCACCATGTGGGACCCTTGAATGTTGTTATGGGTTGGGGCTGACTTCTGGGGTTTTCCCATACCTTTTTTTTTTTCTGTGTTTGCTGGGCTGGATCTGGATTTATCTTTCCATGCAAATCGGCCTCACATAATATGAGGGTCTGCTGTACAGCTGTAGGAAGAACACTTTCTAGAACAGCAGAAGACATAAGTAGGATGGATAGTGTAAATATTATAGGAATTTGTGAGTTTTTTGGGTTGAAACATAAGAGAATAGGAATGAGTTGGAGTTTCTAAATGTATTAAAAGAAGTATGCTTGGATGTTCCAGTCATATCCTAAGAATGCATATACAAGGAGTGGAGAAGTTTTGATAGTAAGACTGAGAGTATTGTTGGAAGAAGATGACAGTATATAATATAAAAGTAGAAAGTGGAGTAGAACATTAGTAACAGACATGAAAAATGCTGAAGAATGATTGAGAGAGTGATATGTGAGAACTAATTTAAGTGACCATGGCCATCCTCTGGTGGGAAATGATTCTCAAGAAGGAGCAAGGTGTCAGAGATGGTGATGATGATGATAATAATGATGGCTAGAAGGGTAAGGATGATGATGATAGCATATTTCACTTTCCTACCCTAATAATCTCATCCCCAGCCTCATTTCTCTTCTTGCAGTCCTTACTCTTTACAGTTTAACATGAAATTATTCAGCCTGATAGTGTACTGTATATGTTTTACCTTTGCTCAGCTATTTGCTTCAGTCAGTGACTGGTCTAAAATACCATATTTCCTCCATCTCCACTATGCTTGGTAATGGATGTTGCTGGCTTATGAACCAACTTTCTTGGGTGCCACACACATGACTGCAGAGGAGAATATAAATGTGCTTGCTGCACAACATCATGAATTTTATAAACTGTTGGAGTAACCTTTTACTACAGTTGTAATGGAAGTGAAAGAGCTAAGATACATATTGAAGGGTATACTGTAGCCTTTGGGATAGAGCTGAGAATTTTGAATGCTTGAATGTTTGGTGAATTGATATGTGACCCATTTTTCTCAACACTGTTGATAGGTTCTATGTTTGTGCTACCCTTTTCTTTCTTCTGAATGAAACCCACATTCTGAAATGTGGAGAAACCACTTCATGCTGCTTTGATGATGATGTTGCTGATCTTGGTTATTATCATGGTCATAATATTCTTTTCATAATATTGCCATAATATTACTCTCTTCTCAACAGAAATATGAAGTGGTGAATGTAACAGCATGGAATGGAAGATGGGCATTCAGGAATTATTATGATGACATTTGGACTACTGTGATGGCAGAATCTCCACTTGAGTCGTCTTCTTACATCAGATATACACTCCATAATGGAAGCTACTCATTTGGCCTGGATTATATTAAAATGAAAGAATTAGGTAAGTCTTCAGTTGCATTAGAAATAATTGAAGACAGTGTCATACCTTTTCACATATAATTTTTTACTTATAATTGCCAGAAATGTGGTGTATCTCAAACATGAACATCTTAATTATACTTAGCTTCATTTTGACTGCATTCTGTACCTGTTTTGTTAAAAGTTAATTAGGTATCATTATAATCCAAGGTGCAAGATTTTCATGTACATCAGAGAAAATATTGTATTATGCTCTGTGTATGATGATATGATGATGCTGATGCTGATGAGAATGATGATTGATGCTTGACAGCAGCACTTATCCCTAGTAATACTGAATAACGAATACTGCCCTTGTATCCCATTTTTGTCAAATAAGCTAGAAGGGAGAGATGGGAAGGACCAGGAATCCTCTTATCTACAAAAGTCTCCCTCAAAACAGGCAAGATGACCTTGGATCTGGGTTCTTTGCCTTTCCAGGGTTCAGTAAAGCTGAGAAGGCTTTGGTGGGTGATGCTTGGAGTCTGAGTGTTGTGAATGAAGAATGAAGAACAGCAATAGGAGGGAAAAGTTATAAGGGTACAAAGTGTATGTTGACATTCTTTGAGGTAAACATTAGAGGGTGTGAAATGGGTGAAAGGAAAGGTGTGACACATGTAAAAGGGTAAGCATCTATGTGCAGTAATAGAAGAGTAAATGTGCAAAGAAATTAAGTAGAGTGACACAGGGAAGGATGGAGGCTGGTGTTGTAAAGGCCTTGTTACTGTACAGCAATCTGAGTGTGAAGGATGCAAGAGGACTGTATTAAATTTGTAAGTGTCAGCATTAGAGTATTGTTGTGGTGAGAAAACAAAATTTCATGAGTAAGAATGCTAGAAGTGGGATAATTGAGGAATTTATGTAAGGTGCATAGAAAGGATGGGATAAGAAATACTGTAATGTGATTCATGGAAGATGTAGCGTAAGGAGGCCTGTCAGCCTAAAGGTAAGATAGTCATGTGGAGAGAATGAAATTAAAAGGGGTGATGAAAAGGTGCACTGTATGTGGGTGAGTTGGAAGGGGATAGGAAGTGTGTCTTGTGGGAGGCCAAGAAAGTGTATGGATGTGACAAACAAGTGTATAAGAAAGAGAAGTATAAAAGTTGCTGAAGATAGATAACTCACAGGCAACTGAGTCTGTTGAATAAAATATGTATGAAGTTGCACATAACAAGAGTTTTCCATAGTCTCTTTTAAAGTTTGGTTGTGGAAGGGTTTTACTCTATTTGATATGTAAAGTGAATTGCATCTGTTTATTAAAAAAAAAAAAAAAAAAAAAAAAAAAAATCAGATGGTTAGACCTGTGTGGCAGCCAGGATTCCAGGAGCTTGAATGGTGTGTGAATGAGTGTCTGGCCAATTTCACTGGGCATGCTATTGAATGTTTCTCCTTCTCTTGTGCTTTTCATTTCCATGCTTTCTGTACCTTGTATCATCATATCCTTTAGGTGGGAAAAAGAGTTTATACTTATGATTACAATATATATTTTTTATAATGAAGTCATCATTTGCCTAAACTTTTCTTTTTTACAGTTATGCACAGCATTTCAGATATCCCCAGTGAGATCAGAGAATTGCATTCTGGATCTTCCAACCCTGTATAAATGTGAGAAGCTGGATTTGGATGATGATGATTATGAAATTAAATTTTTATGCACTGTAACAGGTACAGACATAGACCGGTATGTGGTGCAGCTGGTTGCTCCGGAATCTCCAGCCATTCACTTGATAAGTGTGGTCAACAACATCAGTATGACAGAGGATGAAATCAGAGTGTTCAGACTGAGGGACCTGGTAAATCTCACTTGTGATGATGATCGTTACTGGGGAGCCTGGAGGAATGCTGTAGGTGAGTTCATGAATATTTGTTTGGATATATTTATGTGAACATATAGTGGCCCCTCAATATAATGGATTCTATATAATGAACCCCTCCCTTAATAAACACTTTTACCATTTGAAAAGTATCAAATGCTGCTTGGCATCAGCTTGCTTTTTATTAATGAAAGCCTTTCCCCAAGGTGAACGTAAAACACATACCTTGCCCAGTCTGACCTGTATCCTTGACCTGTTATCATTCCTGAACTTCTCAGTGATAATTGTGTACTTTTGGAGAGATAATGAATGTAATAGAGAGAGTTCTAGAAGTTTTGATTAGGAATAGAGTGAGCAGCTACAACTGTATTTGATTAACTGGATGCATTTAAGAGACATTAACTTTTGTTTTTCCTGTATCATGCAGCCACTGATCTTGCGACAAAGGCTGCAAAGTTAGGATTACTAGACTACTCCTCTGACATGGTGAGGCAGTGGGTGAAACTCCTGCAGCACCCTCAACTTCCAGTAGACCAGGAGGAGATGAATAATGGTGGGTGTGGCTGGGAAGATGATGGATTGGAAGCTGGAAGTGATAATATGATGAATGGCCAAGAACACGTAATACAGTACTTTCAAGGTAGAAGAGGACGCAGTACTGGACATGAGAAGAAAAAGTCTAACAATGGAAAGAGGGGTACTGGGGATAAGGAGAGAGGACTCTGGCTTGAGTGGGCTGAGAAGCCTGAGCCATCAGAAGACACAGTTAATGTGTACTACATGAACAAATTCAAGAAGTAAGTTATTATTATATCACTGAATTGTTTACGGCAGAATAATTGTGTGTTGATTTTTTAAAAATCCAGTCCCTATTTATAACAGTACGATACTTCTCAGTTCTGTATACTGTATGGAATTCAGATATCTGGGATACTGAACTCAATATGAGAAAGGTATTGTAATTCTTGATAAATTTTGTACATTTTAGATACCATTCATTTTAAAATGTTTCTTATTTTTCATAATATATCACCATATTACAGATGGCGCTCCATGAATCTTGCTGAAGGATATAAATTTCCTGTTATCTCTTGTGAGGCTGTGAAAAGCACACTTCTGCGGATTCGACCCACCCCTAATTTCCATGGTGTTGCCAGATTTAGTTTAGCTGTCTACCCTGACAGAGATAAAAGGACAAGTAATGTCTTCAATGTCACTGTTGAGGTATGGAAACAGACTCCCATTTACACTGCAGTATTTCTTCAGTAGCATGCTCTCTCTCTAACATACTAATTGGGGAGATTTGTAAGTCATTAAATCCACTGTTTACGAGTTATCTTAATTTACAAACCTAGGTTCGTTATGTCTGATAGATGCATGAACGTGGTACCTCAGGTGTTTATGTTTAATTTTCTGTTTACTTAATATGGTACAGTACTGTACAACTCAGTAAATTATGTTATAAAAAACATCAGTTGCTAGTCATCTCAACACACTAAAAAGCATTCGTGCACTTGTGATTAGGAAACAGAGTAAGTGTTGTACATGCAGAGGTATTATTCCACATTATTAAGTATGCTTTGTATTGTCTTAGGTACCAGTATATTATTAATGCTGAAATTTAGTGTTGGTCAGTTTTCATGATGGGATTTCAGAGTAGAAGTTTGTATCTCAGTTTTAGTTAGCAGGTTAGATTGTTTGTACTTGACCATAGGCATTATAATGTGTTAAAAATTATAAATAGTACTGATATCATCTTTCATAACAAAAATATGAAACATTAGGGTTGGATAACTATGATATTTTCTTTCAATTAAGGGAGTGGTATTTTTTTCAGGTGGAGAGCATAAATGACGTACCTGTTACTTTAGCCATCCCTGATCGCAGTCGAGTTCCCAGTGAGAGATATGGTCAGCCCTCCACTGGCACTCCAGTTTCTGAGTACCTTAATGCTTATTACTATGATCCAGATGGAGCCAGTCTCAAGAGCATGCTTCTGTTGCATGCATCTGGAGGCCAGTTAGGGGAATTCCAGTATTCGCTTGATGGAAGAGTTTATACCAAGGTTAGCCTTTCTTCGTGGTTTAAATTTTTTGTTACTAAGTACTGAAATGGGTAGAGTAACAGTAGTAATGCTGTATTGTGATGAGATCCTGCAGTGTGATAGGGCACTTGATGAAAGCAAATGGTTGTCCATAGATTAAAGTAATAGGGCTAAAGTCCTTGGCCTTCCCCCCCACACAAAAGTTTCCCCCCTACCACATACCCCAGGATCCCTAGCCTTTTGCCTCTTTTGTTCAGTGCTTGACCTATCAGAGGGCCTTCACAAGATGCTATGCCCTAGAGCAACCACAGTTCTTAATCCAGTTCTGTTTACAGGCAAGGGTCTCAGTAATGTATATATCATAGAATGCACGTAGATAAAGTTCCAAAGAAAGTGTTTAAAAGTTTGATTGAAAGTAACTGGAAAAAGAAGAACGTATGTGGTATGAAAGGAGTGGAAAGAAGAGAAACAGGCATGTCCGAGAAAGTGAGAGGTATCTGAGGACAGAGTAGCAAGGATGTGGTTCTGTCATGACAGTTGGACTCTCTACAGTAAGAAAGAGCAAATTGTTGGAGGTGATGAGAATAATGAAAACAGGAAAATATTAAAATATCTTGAGATTAAAAGGATAAAGGGAAGTGTAGACTTTTCTTATGCTTCTCATAAAAGATAGGTGGGAGCTCACTTGGTGTGCCAGTGGTCCACATTTTGAATCTGCCTTCAAGTTTAGGATTATGATAGAATCTGCTTACAAGTTTAGGAGTATGATAGCAATTATGTTTCTCTCTCTCTCTCTCTCTCCTCTCTTTCTCTCTCAGTGATCTTGGTGGCTTTACACTGAATGACAGGTGAAGTGGTAAGTGTTTTCCTATATTGGGTAATAACCATAAAAGCCAAATGATGCCCAGTGGTTTACTAGTACTTTGTTAAGGCATTCCTGTTGGATGAGGCCTACATGGATTCCATCTTAGGGGTGGTTGGAGTTTCTTGTTTGCATGATACCACTTGGGGGCACATGAGTCTGTTAACCATAGCCTTAAATTTTGGGACTGAGTAGCCTAGCCCCAGGCCCCTATGCTTATGATTACATGGGGCAAAATGAGATTGGATGTTGTAGTATAAGCCTCAAGAGTATATTAATGTTGATGTATTCATTGGTTACACAAATATATTCCTGTACAGGTTGTCCTTGAAGATAACCCATTCCCAACTGGCTTAGAAGTGAGTAAGTTTCACCAAGGAGCAGTTCCTTTGAAGAGTAAGCTGGAAAAGGTGAAGTGTGATGTCAAGAGCCTCATTAAGTAAGTAACAGTCCTTGCCCTGACTGATAATTTTATTGTTAATGATGATGAGACCTCATCATACTAAAAAGGCCTGAAGACTTGCTGTTGTCTCTGATTCCCCTGTTCAGTTGCTTGCCACAGTCTTAGATTTAAGCCCCAAATTACTGAGTATTGACTCCTGTGTGATAAAGTCCACCAGCGTCAATCTGGCCAAGCTCCAGCTTATGGTCTGGGATCGAGTACTTCTCAGTTTCGAGTCTGAGGCAACCTCTAGTGCTCTAGTATGGGGTTTAAACTGTTGTTCTGAACTCATGTCACTGTGTTTAAAAGATTTGAGATCAGCTGAGAGGGAAAGACAATCTCAGGAAGACAGTTCCTTAATTGACCAAACTAGGCTGTCTGTTGGTTTCCAAATGAGTAACTCCTATGCAAAAGCCAGATATGCTAAATCTTTAACCCCTCAAGACCGATGCCGCACAATCGTGCTTTTGTGTAATTTGACACGCCAGCTTGTCCCGCATGATCAATAAAGACAAAAAACTGGGGGAGGGTAACTCCGCCCCTTTGGTGATGTATATGGGATCAGACTAATGAGAACTGGAGTGTCTGGGGTGGTATGGTGTGATTGGCTCCCTAAGGTTGGGGAGAAGGAACCCCCGCCCACCACCGTCACTTTACCTCCCTCAGCCCCATTGCATCATCTCCACACTGTCCCCTCTCAACCAACCATACCCCAACATACCCCCTACAGCGGTGTGTGTGCATAGCAACCATTCTCCCCTCTCCCTCCTCCCCCTTCCTTATTCCCAATCCCTCCTCCCCTATCCCTCCCTCTTCCTCCCCCCTCCAGCCATACACACTCCACCTCCACTTTTCGCCTGGCTTGTTTTGTTGCTATGGGCGTATGCCACACTGACATTTCATCCCTAGGGAACACTTCACATTGACATTAGTTATGTATATATAATTATTTATTGTAAATAATGCATTTTCTGTACATTTTCTATTTTTGCCCATGGGGGATTGGTAAGTTTTTTGCGTCTTTGATGGGTGGTTGTGCAATAACTGTTTGGTCAATCTGGCTGAAACATATATTTTCAGGTGTGTAAATTCAGTCTCTTGAAATGTGGAAGAAAATTTTTTACCTTGGTGAAAGTCAAAAAATCGACCCTGTTTTGCGGCTGGAGGGACAGACCTGCTGAGCGAATTGCGTACTTTAGGGGTTAATACAAAGCTTAAAACTTAGTGTTATATATCCAAGCTGAATCTGTTTTGAGTCTTAGTATTTTCTTCCATTATACGTCTGTATATAATGTTGCTGCCTCACCACTCCTCATCCTCTCTTCATCCAACCCACAACACCTCCACCCCTTCCCTCCTCTCACCCCATCATGTCTAGTGGGTAGACATGGTGGGGTTAGCCACAAGGGTTGAGTAATTTTTTATGAGTGATTGTACAATATTTGTCATGCCTCACCACCATCACCATTCCATTCTTCTGTTCATTCCTCCCTCATCCCCCACCTACCCATCCAAAAGAAAAAGCACTTGGATAGATATGGCTTATTAATTGCGTTTGGTTTCATAGTGTTTACCTGAATTAATCTCAGTTAACATTCATGCATTTGCTGGACCTGGTATGACCTGGAGTGAATCAGATACAGCAGAGTTATCCTGATTTTGGCTGAATATCATAAAAATTACCTAACTAGATGTCAGCTGATCTTATATTATTCCTTAACTCCTTCAGTGTAAGAGGTCTCTCCTAAGTTGAACATAATTGGGTGGTGTTAGCAAGGGTAGGTATAAAGCACGTTTCAGTGTTTTTGTGACAGGTGCTTGCATTTTGTTCAGTCTCTCGTTGATATTCATTTCAGTAGTTTACTTAGGTGCCCTACATTTTCCTCCATATTGCATCTTCCTCCTACATTACTGTCTTTCCTGCCTTGCTCATTATATTGAATAATTTGTTGTCCTGTCTCTTTTACTTTTTCTAATCCTTGGTAAAGTGATATGAAGGATGTGAAACTCATCTTGTTGCAGGTATATGGTGTTCATTCATTATAAGCAAGGTAATGAATAGAGTCACTTTTGAATATCAGGGGTATTCCTCTGTGCTTTGAGATATTGTCATGAAGGAAAGTCGGAGGGTAGTGTTAAGTTGTTGTTCATTCCTATAAACTTATTTTAGCATACTTTTAAGTAAGCTGCTGCCTGTCATGATGGTGATTAGATGTATTCATTGATATGGTATCAGTCAGACACTGAATTTTCATAGTAAACTTTTCAATATATTTCAGTATGATGTTGTATAATATTAGCACATACGTATTCAACATCACTATTTTTAATTTCAGAAATTCCAATTTGGCTTTCCTGGCAGAAAGTGACAAGTGTCTGTTTAAGTCCAAAAAGAAATTAGCAGTTAAAAGACTTCAATCAGAGACTATAATAAAGAAACGAGATAAAGAAGTTGGTGACTCAAGGGGACGTCGAAGAAGAAGAAAACGATCAGCTGTAGAGCGTCCAGAAATATTACGGCAGTATGAAGGCTTTGGATCCCAAAACCTCAATTTGTCTTTCCCTGTGGTTAGTATTTTTTTTTTTTTAGCTTATTAATACAGTATGTAAGTTTGTTGTTGCATATGAAAGATGTTCAGGGCTGGATCCAGCACTTTGGAAGAGGGTGGGCATGATTCCTAGCAAAATTACAACAGGCTTAAATTAATTCTGACTCATTACACCAAAATCCTAAAAATTTACTACCAAATCCCTCTTTTCATTGACATGATTCCATGATTGCATTTATGTAAGATATTTATTGCTTATATTTTGGTAATAACATTGTTCTTTTATAATGGGTAATCATTAGTGTCCAAAAATAGTGAGTGTATGCCTCCAAATTTCCCCCCTCCCCCCAATCTATGCCTGATGTTGCTGTAATGAAAACTAGCAGAAAAAATAGAAGCCATGAGAGTCTGGTAATGTGTTCTTAGCTCTCTCATGCAAAATTGATAAGATCCTTTCTTTTAAGTGATGACAGTATTGGTGAGAATATAATATGTCCAATAAAGTATTTTTATTGGGAGCCAAGCTGTGGAGAGCTTATTAAATTAATCTGGCTATCTTTGTATTTCGATCTTCTCATACTGTTTGGGTTGGCTTTAAGAACCTCCAGGCATTCCTGTCATTTCTGAGTAGCTAGTTCTACAACACAGCCTTTAGTGCTGGATTAACCCCATCAGCATGGTGATGTGTTTTTATTTTAAGTAAGCTACCACCAGACACTTTTGTTCAACTTTAGAAGTGCCGTAGCTGTGAAAATTAATGATTAATGAAGGCTGTATCTAACTCCTCCAGTTTGAAAAATCTCTTGGAATTAAATAAAATCATTTGGAGATGGTAAGAATAAAATGAAAACTATATTACCAGGTTGAAGAGCTTAAGGGGAGGGGAGGAAGTACAGTTGTTCCTTGTCCATTCAGTGTTTATGTAGCATAGAACTGAAGGTTATATTCAAACTGACACTTTTCCGGGCAGTGGAAGTTAATATTGTAACAGGCTGAGGATTTTATCACTAGGTTTTAACCACTTGATAACTGCAGTTGTGGTCATAGTGGTCAGCTAGTTGGTATTCTAGCTACAGAGCTCGTGGCCCAGTATCACTAGGGTTTGAATCCAGGTGTGGGCAGCTGATGCCACTTGACCCAGGTGTCCAGCCACCCTTTGTGGGTTGGAAGGTAAAATTAGTGCAATACTTAGTGTAACATCTAGAGTAGGTAAATGTAGTAACACAGATGATGCAGTTGTCTTTTATCTCAGAATGGTGGGTCTAAGTTACAGATCTGAGCACTGCAGCTCAGTACCTCTTTATGTCTGCTTCCGCCTTTTTACCTAGATTGTGCAACAGAGGAAAACCCCTGAGAGGTAAAATTCTAATAATGTCAAATGACTTTTTTTTTGTTTAAATCTTGAGTTCTTTAGACATTTTATTTTGGCTAAGGGGAAGCCATTTGTAATAATGGGGTTAAAGACCCTCTATTAATCTGAACTCTCTCCCTAGGTAGAATAAATTATCAGAAGGTAGCAGGAATAAAATGAAGGGTACATAATTGGCTTGAAGGGTATACCAGTATATCTAAGAGACTGTATAGTATGCTATAATTTATCCCACCAAGGAAAATTTTATGTAGGATGCCATTGCAAGTATGGTTGAGGTTCACTGGCTATGATGTATTCAGTATTGAAATTCTTGGTGTTTCAATTGACAATGCCCTCATGATGGATCACTTGCTGGGGCTGCCTTGGAGTCTCTTGGATTGCGTGCAGTTTGTAACTTCTTCATTGACAACCAGTTGGCTGTGGTTTGCAGGAGTTACATGCGCTTTCAGCTGGAATATTGCTCACCCTTTTGCAGTGGGTGTGGAGAGATTGCAATTAACAACTGGACAAAATTCAGAACAAAGCTAGAATAATAATTAACCGAGCAATTATGAATGAACAACCCTCCCCCCCCACAAGTAGGATGAAGAGTTGCCCCCCTTGCATTATTTTACAGATACTTGTGTGACAAATGCTCAGACTAAGTAGTATTCATTGTGCCACCTTCCCCACGCCTTCCCCCCATGCTGCATGGGCCTCTGGTTGCGCTCATGACTGGACGGTCACTCAGCCTTATTGGAGAACTTCTGCCTATCAGAATTCATTTACTCCCAGAACTGCATCTGTCTGAAATTTGCATCTCCAGATTTGTTTCTCCTCAATCTTAAACCTACAGCAGTTCAAGTCCAACTGTTGCTGATTTTTTTATGAATAGTGGACACCAGTAATCAGATGTATTGATTTTTCATTTTATTGTATTTGTTTTTCCTTCCTGTGTTCATTATCTGTTTAAAAAAAAAAAAAAAAAAAGGGCTTTGATATATAGTTTTTATTGTGGTCAGTTATATCCTTAATACAGGACAGTAAAATGTGCATAGAGTAGTTTAGCTCTATATTGCAACCCTAAAATAGCACCTTAATGTGCAGCAACACATTTTACATACCTGTAATTTGTCTAGTATATTTATGTGTTGGTATAGTAAGAATTGTACTGCATATCAACTGGACAAAGATCTCGTAAATCCTTTAACATTCCCCAGACCCTAATCACTATTAGTTTTGTCCCTTGTAACCTGTACCTTGTTGTGCACTGGCCCAATCATCCCACACCCACCTCTTCCCTTCAGATACAATTATGATTCATAAGGCAATATGGTACTCTTAGCAAACCTCACTAAGAAAGTAGAGTGACAGGTCTATGTGTGCCAGGCAGGAAAGTCCCATCTGTACATAGATTTATTTTTAACAGTTATTTTCCCATTTTACCTAATTTCTCTTATTATTCTTCAGGTAACTGGGCTGTGCCTACCATCATCAGCATTCCTTAAGTTCTCATCCTCCCATCAGTTCTGGACTGAAGTTGAAGGAATACGAAATACCAGGCTTGTTTTTTTAGGTGGTGATGCCAGTTGCTCTGAAAATGACCCTTTGAGTATAAAGTGGATGAATTTCAGCCTTGCTCAGAATTTTGAGGTATGTTTATTTTTCAGGTTTTTGATAAATGATGTTAGAAATTTAGCTTTTCCAGTTTTCTGATGGCATGTGAAGATACAGATATACAGTACTGTATATGTTTTGACTCCGATCAGATATTAGGATGTGAACAAGAAATATACGGTAAGGAGGAAATGCCTGATCCAGTTTTCCCTCCTTTTGTGTATAAGCAGTAAGGCTGCATGCATCACAGGTTGTGAGATTGTTACCTGTCTGTGCTGACTTTGAGAAATTGTAACACTTCGCATAGAAATGTAGATCTTAGCGTATGTCTATATTGATATCCGTCTTAATATGATGTATTCTGTTTCATGTATTCATGAGGTGAGCATATCAAAAGCAGCACTACTTGATCTCTTTGGGGGGACATAGTCAGAAGGAGGAAGAACTTCCTTTTTGTGTGTGTGTGTGTGTCCGACTCAGGGCAAAGGTTTCAGGGCCTATTTCTCGGAGGCAGTGGCCTACCCAAGGCCCAGTAGTCCTCCTACACCTCCACATGTCACCACTTCGGCACTAACACCCACCGTCCATATTGAATACATGCTAGGGCTGTCTCATACAGGACTGGTGTATTGGTATTAGCAGGGGTATTTTTACGACATGTCGGCAGGTCATCTGGTAGTTCAGGAAAGTCTGCTTTTTAGGAAATTCAAATCCTTAAACTGTTTCCTGCCCCAGCGGGGATTCGATCCTGGGTCCATTAGGACCACAAACCGCCTCACTACTGATTCGGCCAGCGCCTCCCCCTGTACAGTGTCCCTACTTTGCTGTATTATAGGTGTTAGGCTGTGAGTACCTCAAGTAGTGTGGTGGACAGTGAGTTGCCACATCCCCGTGCTGGTAGAAGGAAATGGATACTATGCCCCTGCTTCAGTCACTCGTGGTCATATACTACACTAAAGTGAAATGGATTTTATTATTTCATCCGTATCTACAGGGATAGTATTAGAGAATCTTCATGGTGTTTTTCACCTTATTTAGCTGCGGTGTATTCAAATGAACTGTTGATAAGGTGCACTAAATTTATAATAGGATTTAATCCTTTTGCTGTTGCTGGTACATTTGGTGTATTTTATTCAGGGTACCACATGAAGTCTTTGTTCAGCTGAGAGAGGTTCTAGCCATCAGAGCCTTCATAAAATAATCCTGAGTATGCATTTTCTGCACTTGGTACTCCTAGGAATTATATTTAGGATAGTACCTGACAATTCTTGCCGTATAGAGAAATCCAAGCAGTCAAAAACTTAAAGATCTTTTTATTTAGAATAATTTATACACTATCCCTACCATTTAATGTAACTACCTCAAACCTTAACAGGAGGAAGGACACTTTGCAAAGGATCCAGTGACCACCTGGATTCAGATGTCAGACTGCACAGGCCAACCCATTGTTTTTGGGCCACCACGCACACTGGATGCTTGTGGTGTCTGTGGGGGAGATAATTCCTCATGCACCGATTGTGCTGGTGTCTTGAATGGAGGTAGGCATCTTGATCATCAGTGGTTGAAGTCTGTGGAAACCATGTACAAAATGTTATACGGTACTTGCATTAACTTTTCAGAAGCACCCTTAAAACTCCCCCTACCTCATACTTAAACCAGGGGTTCCCATCCCCCCAGGGGGTCATGGAAGGTTGGCTGGGGGGTCATGAAGCCTTGGGTGAATTAATGATTGTTTTATCTTTCTTCACCTTTCCATCTCAGAAAAAATTATAAAACTGAAATGGTTGTTGACAGGAGGGTTGTGTGTGTTTCTGGGTTTTGAGGAAGGGGTCATGAGTACGAAAAGGTCGGAAACCACTGACTTAAACCCATATGGGCCACATCCAGTTGGAGACCCTTAACCCAGTAGACCACCTTGCATATACTTATTAATCAAATCTGTTTATATCAAATATGTCTATATCAAATCTGTAACTATTGCCACCCCTTATAGTTTTTATGCTGTGCAGATGCTTAACTATAAGTGGTCAGATAGTGAAAATGTTGTTCTCTTTTCACAGCTGGTAAATGTTGTCATCAGTCAAAGCAAGTGCTGTAGTTTGATATCCCTTGTTGGACTGAGACAAAGATGTGTAGTGTCCCATGGCTATTCAGTTTATACTGTTTATGGATGGCATTATGAGAGAGGTAAAAACTGAAGTTATGG
This sequence comes from Coenobita brevimanus, assembly GCF_032717465.1. NCBI lineage: Eukaryota > Metazoa > Arthropoda > Malacostraca > Decapoda > Coenobitidae > Coenobita > Coenobita brevimanus. The sequence continues at coordinate 62,380,298 of NC_136977.1, forward strand.
AGAAGGGATGAGTTAATTGAGTTAAAAGGAAAGACTAGTGTCTCAAAGACCATGCACTCATGCCAAGGAGATATTTCATATCTGCTGGAGAATCCATACCCAATGCACACTTTCTAGTGTGTGTAAGATCCTATGTAAAATGGAATTTTATTTAAGTGTGGAAGATGTCTATTTTTGTTGATTTTTAGTGAGAGTCATCCCCTTTTATTTCAAACTGTATGTAGAAGGAGTATTACCTATACTGCTTTAATCTATCTATCTATCTATCTATAGCCCGACGCCCTAATCCCGCAAAGGGTGGCTGCAGACAAAACGCCTCCAAGTCACTCTGCCACCCACCATTTGACTCCCCTCCCCCCAACTCATCCCCCCCTCCCTCATATACCTCTCAACTCCATCCCTCCACCTCATCCTCGGTCTACCCCTCCCTCTTCCTCCCTCCACCTCACCTACATACACCCTCTTAGTCAGTCTTTCATTCTCCATTCTCTCCACATGTCCAAACCACCTCAGTGTATTTCTCCTAATCTTTTCAACCACATCCACATCTACCCCACAACGTTCCTTCACTTCTTCATTCGTCAACCTGTCCCTCCACGTCACTCCACATGCTCCTCTCAAGTAACTCATTTCCACTGCTGTCACTCTTGACTTGTTCCCCTCTTGCAAGGTCCACGCCTCGCTTCCATACGTCAGGGTAGGGATCACAATACCATCATGCAGTGACTTCTTAACTTCCATACTCACCTCCATACTCACTGCTTTAGTCACTTTGATATAAGATTTTCAAAATATCTTTTACTTTCTGTTCAAGCTGCAAGGTGGGACATTTGTAACGAGTGTGTTGGTGGTACAACAAATAAGGCTGCCGGCACTATCAGCAACTGTGTCAGAAATTGCTCAGCTGACACAGTGTCATGTATTCAGAGGTCAAGCACTGATGTAATTGGATGTGACAACACCACACAGTCCAATGCAGCACTGAATGAGTAAGTGTCCTTCAGTTTGTAGGGTACCTTAACCTTGCATTCATTTAGAATTAGTAAGTATTTCTGTTTATGCATTTTTTGGAACTAATATTAGGTGAAAATTCAGACGGTTTCCCATATCCTGAGAAACCATTTCCTAGGCTCTGTCCAACCTAATGGAGTCGGTATGGGTTCCATCTGAGGGATGGTTGGGATTTATTGCTCACGTAATGCCACTTGGGAAAGTGACACTGGTTGCCATAAATGTCGGGATTGAGTAACCTAGCCTCAGGCCCCTGCTCTCATGTTCATATGGGACAAAATGGGATTGGATAATGATGATGATGTATCATTAGGTATTTCTAAGTTTTCACTTATTCTTCATTTATTAATCAATCTGTACTTCTTGTATTATTGAGTAACAAGCTCACATGTTGATGACCCAACCATTCAGTTTTTCATTAGCTGCTTCCGTGAAGTGGTTTTGATTACTGAAGTAGGAGAATTTCAGCTTTAAATGCAGATCGTCTCTGTTATTTACATTTAGTCAAAAGACTGTTGTGGAATTTAGAAGCTTAAACCTCACCATAAAAATAATAACAGGTCTCATCATTCACTGCATTTTTTTTGAGGGGGGGTTAACCTTTGCTCAGGTATGGTTAATTGTTATTTTTTCTAGTATTTAGATACTGTATGTACTTGTAAAAATGGGTTGCAGGTAGTGGTATATGGCTCTGACTTTCCAGGCCAAGTGGACCATATATCTCATAGTTTCTTCCTCCCATACAAAAGCCACACATTCTCACATACTGTATGCTCTAAAAACATTCTATGCTCATAATACTGGTACGGCAGCCACAACAGTTTGGCATTTAGATGAGCAGAAGCAGTGTGTTTGAAGGGGTGAAATGCTTTCAGGAATTGCATTTTATATTGGTACTATATTTTTAGCATTTTCAAAGTAAAGTAGTTTGTTATTTCATGCATGATTGAATATTATTTCATAATAAGAAATTACATGCATCTTTCTTTCTTTCCCCATTATTTTCCTTTCTTATATTTCTCCTAAACTTTCAGCAGACTCATACTGCGGCACTCATTCTGGTGACCTTTACTTTTGTTCAGTGGCACAGTCATGGCCATGTTTCACTCCACAGGTACAATTCCACTCCTGGCTATGTGTCACCTTCCCCACTAGTAATTCATTCAACTCTTTTTCACTTCATATGATCTTGTTTGTATATGCACCACAAACACTTGCTGCCATCCCATTCTTCATTCTCTACACAGGATTTTTCACTGCTGTATTCTAAGACACTACTTTCCTTCTTTGCACACTACTGCACAAATTCACATCATGTTAACCTCTGATTTCATCTTGCTTTTCCCATTCATCACCCTTTGAAAATATGCGCTCCAGCTTCCATGTATCCTTTCTATCTCTACGTGTGTTAGCTTCACTAGATCTCATCTCTATTTTTTTTTTTTTTTTCACTAACATTAACATTTTGAGACCTTCTTTACAAGCAGTTTCCTTTTCCCAGAGCAATTTACAGTAAATCCTCATTTTTTGCTGCTTGGATGTTCTGCCAAAACTGCGCAAAACGTGAAATGTTGAAGCGTGAGGTTAAGAATTAATGGGAAAAATAGAGGAGCGTTCTGGTGGGAGACGTACCTACCCTATCAGAAAGCACCATAACACCAACAGAAAGTACTATAACACCAAACAAGCCCTACCCAAAATTAAATGAAGAGTGTTTACTAGTGCTAAAACATCATGACACAATAAACATGTACCTGAAAAGACATTAAAACTGTTATAAAGAGCTGCAACACCAAAAATCCTTACCTGAAATAAAGTAAAGACTGGTTTGAGTGGCAAGTGAAGGCGTGTTGAGGATGGATCGGCCAGTTCCTGATGTCATTAACCAAGGAAAAACTGCACTTTTCACCAGAATATTTAATTTTCGACATCAGAGTTGGTCAACTAAACCACGGTCATTTCATGTGCCCTCTTTGTCACCAAAAGGAAGGGAGAAATTAAAACAACATTATTTTGCTCACTGCCACAAAGAAGAGAGGCTGTAATAACAGTCAAATAGAATAAAAAATTGGTGGGCTGAGTCTACCATCCCGATCGTGGGACGGTTATTATTCTTTCCTTCCTTAAATATCGATAAGCTTTATTTTACATCCGTTTCATGTATTTGTTCATCAAAACAAACATAAATAGTGTTACGAGAAACATTTAACAATTCTTCATTAAGAAATAATAGCACGACACGGCTGAATTTGGTACTATACGATCATAAACAATAACAAACTCACGTGTGTCTACTGCCCCACTGGACCTGCTGTATAAAGTTCATGGGAAACTGTTGCATAGAAAAATGGACAGATCCTAGACTGAGAGTCAGCACGCATCGTCCGCTGAGTTTCAGCTGCCAGCTGGGAGCATCAAAATGTAGGGAAATTTGCGAATTGTCAGACAACTCAGAAACTTTTTCTTGCGCGAAAAACGAGGCGTCAAAGTAAAATGCATCGAAAAAAGAGGATTTACCGTACATTAATTTTCCATTCGGTTTCATCAATATCATTTTCTCTTTTCCTGTTACAAGTATTAATGGTTTTTCATATTTTGTGCACTTAGTATATCTCCATTCTCTTTCATCAGAGCTCCCTTCTTGTGCCCACCCCAAACACCCAAACACTTCCTGCTTTTTTTTACCATCCCTTTTTCAGCGGCCACATCCCATCAAACTACTTCTTTCATGACAACTGGCATACAGTACACTGATACCTTGAATCATGTGGCAGTAACCTTGTTTGCTAAGTATAAGAAAGCCATTATATAGACGTATCTATGCAAACAGTCCAATTGTGTTCACAGGGCGGTGCACCCTTCCACACCATAACGGTGACCTCACGACCTCATTATTGCAACACAGCTAATCCTTCATCATAACCTCACCAGATTTCTAGGAGCACTGGGTTGATGTGGCCAGTTAAGATCCATGTCCTGATGAGTCTAGGGATGCAGCAGAAACAACAGTACAGTATTTCCCAGCTAGTTTTGCCATATCCAATAGAGTGAAACAATTATTTGAAGATCATGTGAATTTTCCCTTTATTTTAACTATAATCTAAATCAATGCATATTTTGTGTATTATTATTTACAGTATATCATCCTTGATTTATTCAGTTTACTACAATATTTGTATGCTGAAAATCACTGTATAACTAGCTTTGTGAATGAAAGCTTTGACATAAGCAGTGTTAATTTATTTGGTGGTGTTATACATGACATGATAATTATAAGTAAATAAATAACAGTTTAAATATATACATCAGCTAAATGTCTCATTAAGTTCAAGAGTTTCATTGATTTCCACTTCTTTTAGTTTTAAGAGTATTGCTAGGATTTTATGTGTGTGATACTGTACTTGGTTATTTGTTCTTTGGAACACCTCATATACTTCTCTCCACAGTTTCTTAACAAACAGCTTCGCCCTTCTGTGCCCACACATACTGTATTTGTACCAGGTCTTATACGTGTCATGTTTCATCTTCCTGTGTGAGTCACAAATGAATGTTCTTTTTTTACTAACTTCATTTAGGATTGGGTTTTCTTCTTTACAGTTGTGGAATATGTGTTGGAGGCAGAACTGGTTTATTGGAGGATGAAGGGAAGGACAAGTGTAATGTTTGCTTTGGAACTGATTCATGTATTGGATGTGATGGTGTTGCATACTCTGGTGCTGTGAAAGATGCTTGTGGTATATGTGGCAAGCCTGATGATCCAGAATTTAATGGTGAGTAATCCATTGTTTGGCAATTTGCACACAACTTGTTGTTGGTTAATATTTTTGGCTATTTGTTTTAGAAATTTCCTACTTTCACTTTCATTCTGTTATAGTACAGGATAGATACTCAACTGTATTACATTCTGAACAGACTGCCAGGTCCTGCAGTACCTAGGGGACACTTTGGATGCTGTTGTTAATGAAGTATCAAGGGACACTTTAGGTGAGTTTTATTCAATCATGTCTTTATTACAAAGATATTTTCATTATCACCATTGAAATCTCCTTACCTAACAGTTGCTTCTGCCTGTGATATGTACTGTACGTACAGTACTGTATTTTGCGAGTACAGTAATATTTTTAGTGGGAAGTAGTGTTATGATGATTATGCTGTATGCTGTTCTGTGAAACCAGCCTCACTATATTAATTTTCCTCTTTGATTGCTGCAGGATATGAGGATGAAACTGAGGTCAACTTGTTGTTAGCTGTTGAAGCTAAAGTCATTGGACTGAAAGCAAAGGCCTACCAAGCTGTTAGCTGCTCATTATTGTATGATGAAGATAATGTGAGTTAAAGTTCATTTACCTACAAGCCTTAATCTTTTTATTTTTATATATATTCCTGTGTTTAAATGTTTTTAGGCATTGTTTTGTGGTCAGTCTGTGTAATATGGAATACTTTTCATGATCAGACTGGTGATAGGGTAACATTTAAAATAAGAAGAGCTGGTTGGTGCAGGTTAGGACCATGTTCCCAGCTGTACAATCACCCCCTTACATATGCTGATGAGTGTATGAGGTAGCGTGCAACAAAAGAGCTAAGTAGTAAGCTTGCCTTGTCCCTGTGCTAGTATGCAGAGTGGGTTGGGGGCTCCCAGCCTCCCACTCGTATCCTATGTAGTTACAAGCAATATATTGGTGAAGGGAGAGATGTGGAGAGGGTCTGAGGATGATGTGGAAGTAGAGGTGGCAGGATGGGGGTGAAGAGGTATGGTATACGAATAAAAACAGTAGAAGTCAGGGCAACATGGAGGTTAAGGTGTATGGTTATAAACAGTTCAAAATCAATGATATATCACCTCAGTGAATCAGTTCATATACTGTATAACACTAACTGTAGACAGTAGATTTTCCCCCCTCTATCAGCAGAGATATACTTTAGTAAATTACGAACAGTTTTAGTGCTTAATTTATGCTTCTTTTCCATTTCAGGTTTCTTCTGCAACCAAAGTCGATTTCAAGAAAAGAATTGTGACAGCATCCTTCAAAGACCTACTTGCCGGCAATCCAACTTTCAGGTGCACTTTCAAGCCTAAACAAGCAAGTGAGGATGCTGAAAATGTAAGTCATGACTACTAGTATTCACTGTGCTAAATAATTTAGTACATTAATATGATAAGCAATATATAGTATTTGTGAGTACTGTACTGAGTTTACATAATATTTATTGGACTTCTGTTTGAAGGACATCTGGTCAGTCAATATACTTTTGAAATATTTATCATTATACTCTCCACCTTACTGTATTCCCCCCCCTTTTTTTTCCCCTTCTTCAGTTTGGTGCCATTTCTTCATTTCTTCACCAGTTCCTTTCCAACTTAATAAAATTATTCACAGACAAATACCTCCAACTACCTTTCCCACTTTTGATTTTAGGCCTTTTAAAGGGTTTATGAGGTCAAAGGTCAAACCATTCAAACACATTTAGTGAAATGTGGCATCACTAATCCGTAGACTTTATCAACTCTTGCAGGTGGAGGTGGAGTCTCGTGTGCCGATATCTGTGCTGAACTCTGGAGCATCCTATGTGGAGGCTGATGTTGCTGAAGTGGAAACAGCCTCAGATAGCATGGTAAAAGCTTTTGTACCAAGTGTGTTCAGTGGATGCTTGATTCGGTGCAAACAGGCTGTTCAGTAGCAAGTTCCATATTCACATAGATAATCTGTGTGCTGCTGATTTTTTTTTTTTTTTTTAATGAGAAAGAAGGAACCAAAGGCCATGAGCCCGCAATAACTGTTCCCTCCAAGGAATGGCTTGGGCCCCAATTAGTCCATTATAGTGAGGTCTTACTGTTTGTAATAATATAATTAGGTTTGTAGCAGTGTGAGAATCTCAGCTTTGGGTTTAACTGTGTATCTCTGGCTTAATTTTTCAATCCTGTGAACAGTGATTCTGTGGCTAGTTACCAAGCTTGAAGCTCTGTGATAGTAGTGTACATCCCAGGGCTGATGGTAGGCACCCATCAGACTTGCTGCAGAAATTTCATGTTGCATTGGAAATTTGTGACCTTTGCTGGTATGCCATTGGTAATCAAATTGTCCTTGCATCTGACTAATTGTGCTCTTATGTACCATATCTGTTGCTGTTTCAGGTAACTCTGACTGTAAATAAAACCACACCTTTAAAAGAAGCCAGTTGCATCCTTATCTATAGCGACCAGGCTGCAGCTTCAGGTAACTGTTGTACTTAGTCTGCCTTACATAACACCAGCACTGTTAATAGCCTTTGTGTTTGTTTGTTTGTTCTTTGTTATTTTCTGTTGCAGCTAACAGACTGTTTTATTCTGAGTAGGAAAGACTTGTTAAACCAGTGGGAGCATTGTCACTGATAAACTGAATAAAGCATTGTGCAAGGAGCATTGCCACAGATATGCTGAATGCATTCCAAGTTTTAACTCAGCACACATACCTTACAGTATATACAGTACTCAACCCACAGTGCTTTGGGTTTACCTTCCACAACATCCAGTTATTGTGGTAAGTTCCTTCTGCTGGTTTTGAGGTTGGGCTGGCACTTTATCTAGAGTATATTTCTGCTCAGAAGAGCAAAGTCCGTGATAGAGACTAACTTATGTGTAACAATCAAGGATTGGAAGAGGATGCATCTCAGGTTTGTGTATTGGAATGTGATGTGTGAGAGAGAGGGAGAGTACAGTGGAGTTAGACCATCTTTCTCTTTGACTAAAGTTTGTCAACCCCCTGACTGACATGCCTGCTATGGCAGTGTAGCCACATTTTACTTTTATACCATGGGAGGTGACAAGAGCATATGGAAAAAAGGATCAAGAAAGTAGTAGACTTTTATATTTTTCTGTTTCATAGATTTGTTATCTGTTATTAGCATTAATATGTTTTAGCATCAGTGACTTGCTAGCATTAATATATTATTTATTGTTGTTATAAACAGGTGTGAGCAGTGAAGCTTCCCGTCAAGTAGTGTTGCCTCGTACAACCCTACTTGGAGAAGGAAAGGTGTCCTGCCTGATACCGAAGAATTCTAGGCCAGGACAAGCACAAATTGGCCTTGTTCTTACATATACTGCACTTAGACTAATTCAGATGTAAGTTTTTTCCTTAGATTATAATCAGTACATGCATCTGTTAATCCACATAGTGTACAAGAATCTGTTCACATTGTACATGTGGGTTGTATCTTGCATCATTCCTGTAGCACAGTGACAACTGGCATACTTGATGTATAAATTGAAAATGTCTGAATTACTGAGAACTCATACCGATAGTTTTCTCCCACCCTGCAGCTTTAACTATAATATTACCCTTCCTCTTATCCCTAATCATGGTGTAGACATGAGTTTGTGAGGCAGTATTTAATTGAGATCAGAGTAGATTATTAAGAGCTTGATTGTTACTTGCATTGACACTGATTTGTATCGCTAAAGTTAGGGTAGAAATAGCAATAATAATTCAGTGGTTCCTCAATATTTATGGCTTTGCTGTTTTGAAATCGAAGGAAGCATACCTAGATGGTATGGTCATGTGGAGAGAATGGGTGTGACTAGGGTTGTAAAATGGGCTTATCAGAGCATGTTTGAAGGTGGGAGGAGGTGTGGTAGACCAAAAGGATGCCTATCATGCTCAAACATACAGAAATGACAGTGATAGGTGGATGTGCAGTGTGTCCCTGAGTGTGAGGGCTGGGGGGGCTAGGTTTACAATGGAAGAGTTAATAGGTAGGATGGGACTAGAGTGTATTGGTATGATGAGGAGAAGTAGATTGACATGGTTTGGACATGTGGAGAGGATGGGGGATGATAATTGGGTGCAGAAAGTGAGAAGTGTTAACTTTAGGGATAGGGTTGCAAGAGGTAGGCTGAAAAAGACCTGTTACGAGGTCATTGAGTATGACCTGAGAGATAAGGGACTGAATAGGGAAGCTGCCAGAGATTGAGTAGTATGGAGAGCCGCCATTAGGTGACCAAGGCAATGCATGCAAGCATGTTGGAGCCTTTAAAAATGAAACAAAACGAACTCACCCCTTTGGTTGAACAGGAAAATTGGTTGTTAAGCGTTATTTTGTTTTTTTTCCCTGACAGGACTTCTCTGCCTGTTCCTACAAAACCCCTCACAATTAAGGCATCAGCCCCCAGAGTTGTGTCTGCTAGATTAAATTCAGCAGGGAAGGTCTTGGTCATCAAATTTGACCAGAATGTGGAATCAGAAACAGAGTGCTCAGAAATGATGAACTGGCCTTGGAAGGATGAATCTCGTAAGTATACCCTGTTTACAGATATTCTGGAAGTGTCTGAAAGCCTGGATTACATAAAAAAAAGAAGTAGATGTATAAGATGATAATTATGCACTGTTTAACATTTTTTATTATTGTGTTGTAATAACTTTTTCTGTTCGGTATCAGGATCTCCATCACCAAAATGCCAATTTCTGGCATCGAAGTTGAAGGTCCAGCTTGGTTCAGGCATTGAGATAATGCCTAACAGTTCACTCACCTTCACCGATGGAAATGGTATTAGGCGAGCTAAGGGAGATAGTCTTACAGCTCCTACAGCTACAGGGACATTTTTGGTTACCCAGAAGCAGTCTTCTGTAAGTACAATACAAACCACATGTAGTACTGCACTTGTATTTGCCCATGTATGTAAGTAAAAGGCCTGCAGATTAGCTCTTACAAATTTTAATGGTTCCCCAAAATCTGCTGCCACAGGGGAAAAAAAAAATGTTTTTGTCATAGTAGCATAAGTTGATTCAAATCATGCAGTGTCATTCATACCTTGTGGAACATTTATCTTTCATTTTTATTCCCCATTTTTGTTTCCCCTATCCCTCAAAACTTAGTAAAAAAAATTCTTTTCTTTTAGCAGAAATTTTGTTTTCACTTAGTTCATACAACTGTCATCAGACATTAACCAGAGTAAAATAATACATTGCCTTTGGGTGGGTGGATGCAAATATGTGTGTCTGATAGTCAGTATTTGCTTAAAAGTGTTAGAGGAATTGAGGGTGAGGGGTATGCTACCAAGTTTCTTAATTCCAGCATTTGTGAATTTGGTGTCCTCAGTTTCTGCATATGATGCCTTCATGAATATGGCTGATTTTTTTTTTTTTTTTTTTTTTTTTTTTAAATATAGAATGTGCAGGGTATAGGTGTTAAAACTGTTTTTTAAAGCTACTCACACAAGTATTTAGATGCTGAAACCAACATTAGTTCATGTGTGTAGATTTTTGTACTTAGTAGATTGGTCTGTTTGAGATACATTATACAGTATTTACACTAACCACTAATCATGGTTTTCAATTTTTCCAGGCTGAAATAACTTTCCGTCTGACAGGGGTGACAAGTGTATGCAACACCTCCCATGTTAATGCCAAAGTGTCCCAAATAAGAGGCATTAAAATAAGTAATGTCAAGGTTAGTTGTATGTCATTGAAATCTTTATATACAGTGTGCTTTATCCATCCATTTCTGTTTGTTATTTATTTTTTTACTGTTTGGTGCAATGGTACCAACACAGAAATGCAACCCACAAACAATCCAACTTGCCCACATTGGACCACGACCCCCACACCATAGCACACTCACCTCAGGCATCATAGTGTCACAGCACAGACAGTCCATCAACATAATCTCAACAAAGACCTCTGGGAGTGACCGGATGAAGTGGCTAGTTTCCTGCAGTCCACTTGGGTCCTATCCAGATAATTCTAGGGTTGCTGCAGCAACAGCATACACTTACCATAGCAAGTTATCGTGGCCTTACATATCTCATTGTACATACAAACCCACAATGTGATGAGATAGAATAATAGTATTGATGCCTAGGATTGGTAAGAAACTAGTGTCAGTGATGTACTTATATGTATACCCCATAGGGAGAATAAAATGATGATGTAGATGATATTTTTGGGAAGAAGCCTATCCATCTACCTATTGCCAGACGCGTTAATCCTGTAAGGGGTGGCCACAAACAAATTGCCTCAATGTCGCCCTGTCCCCTGCCATTCCGCTGCCCTTCCTCCAGCTCACACTCCCCTCTTTCATATACCTCTTCACTCCATCTCATCCTCGGCCTCCCCCTCCCCCTCATTCACATACACACATACACTCTCCTCGTTAGTCTCTCACTCACCATCCTCTCCACATGGCCAGACCATCTCAATGTATTTTTCCTGATGCTTTGAGTGTATAAGTGCTATTAGACTAAGATACAATGCAGGACAGTAATCTGAATGAACATGTAATAGGGAGCTTCATTATAGTGAAGGAGGTACTTATGGGGTAGGGTTATGCAGCTAGGAATGTGGGGAGATTAAAGTACTGTACTTGAATTTGGAGATGCACAGAACGTAGTAAAGTAGTTTGGATTGGTGTTCATTATTTAAGAAAACAGTAAGTAGACTGATAACATAAAAGTCTGGAGCAGTCCATAGCTAGCTGTACAATTTTTTGAGTGGAAAGTTAGATAGGAAGCTGTTTAAAAATGTTTAATAGCTGGTGAGGAGTGTATTCAGAAGTGCAGATTACATTTTGCTGAAATGATTTTTGGAAAGAAGAATTTTGAAGCTGTAGAACCAGACTGTGAGGAAAGCTCTCTATGCAAAGATATTTAGATGAGTGGCAAGATGAGGTAATGTAATAAGGGGTGTAACTGAGAGTTTTGATCCCGTAAAGAAGGATCTGAAAGCCACTTATTAACCTGCAGCTAGACAAGGGACATACCAAGATGTAAGGTATGTTGGTGATGGAATAAGGAGGCTTAGGCAGCAATATGAGAGAAAAAATTATTAGGAAATGGGAAAGGGAGGAGTACTTTGCAGTCAAATGTTGAGCTAGGTGAATTGTAAGACTGAGTGAAAAAGTATGATGATGTAAGGAATGATGAGGTAATAATGTTATCAAGGGAAGGAGATAGAATGATCATACTGTATTACTGTAATGTCAGGCTCATCTGAACATGAACCCAGTGAACCATATGAAACCATCCACTTAAGCTATATTGTGAAAGTGATGAACAGGAATGACAAAAGCAGTGTTGTGGTAAACATAGCTTGATTTGGTGGAATATATTAGCTAACAACATGACAGTGGCAGACTTGAATAATGTTGCTAAAGAGATGAAGAATGGGAAGGCAACAGTTGATGATGAAATATATGTTGTTGCTGCTGTTTTTGTGCTACTCGAGTTTGTTTGTTCAAGCAGACCCATCAACCACAAGCAATCAATCCTCCCCTTACAGGGCTGTCCAGTTCAGTGAAATGATGTTCTCATGCAGCTGTCAGTGCCTCGCCACAGTGGGACACGGATTAATGTGGAGGTTTGGTTCCTGGGTGGATGTCTCATTTGCATCTCCACCCAGTTAACAGGGGCACTATAGGAGGCTCCACATCACCCCATTATTTGGCTAAATGGTTACCACCCAGCATTGTAAATAGTTTCATGAGCTGTAGGAAACCATTTGGCATGTCATTCCATGCAGAGCCCCCTAAAGTGGAAGAGTAATACCGTAAATAGTGACAGGAACTATAGGAGAAATAAGAAGAGAGGTAGGCAGACACAAAAAAAGAATGATATCCATGAAGGAAGAAGTAGGCAACACCAAGTCAGTTGAGTGGATGGTAGGCCTTCCATTATTCATCATGAAATATATGAAAACACTGATAAGAGTAAGTGCAGACAGCTTGGATATTTTCCCCAAAGATTTCATTCTATTCTCACTACTACATGTGAGGAGTTACAGGATTACTGTTATCTGCCATAGTTTTATACATTAATGTCATCTTGGTTTCTCCGATAACTCAAACACCTTTCAAGGGAAAGTAATTTTTTGGTAGCATTCCAGATTTGTGATGAAGAAGTGTAATTTATGAACCATTATTGTACATTAGTAAATTGATATTGCCCTAATATACTGCATTCTTTCGTGATCTTTGTCTATAGCAGGCCTACTCATATTAGTGTATTGTGTGTATTCTGAACAGGCTGAATGGAATATCACGTGGGAGCCTGTTAGCAACATGGATCAGGCTGACATCCTTAGTGTTTGGGACAGCATCTCCAAGATGAAAGACAGCATGATCACCTTTACCGCTGCACGCATCTTCACTCTCACAATCCCAGGAAAATTGGTAAGCTTAGAAACTAATGTCTTGATAGTTATCTTGACACTTTCGTGAAGTTTATACAATATATGAAACATATCGAACCAGAGTATTGTATGCTGCATTAAAGACTTGTGTGCAGTATTATTTAATCCACAAAATCCAATGGTGGTTTGATGATGTGGATGAAACATTAAAAGAAAAAAAAGTTGTTCAAAGCATGGAAAATGGGTAGCAGTTAGGAGGTGCACATGGATGCTTAGCATGCAACCACAAGGGAAGAATTTAGGGGTGAAAAGGTAACATGACTGTTTGAATGTCATGAAGGGTGCAGGTGATACAAGTGTGGTGTAAGGTGGCTAGGCAGATGTTAGGTACAGTAGTACGGTACTGTACTATGAATATATGATGCTGACGACTGTTTGAAAGAAGTTCTAGTTGTGGGTTTGTCAGAAGTGTAGAAATCAGGAGAATCAGCAGTTTAATATAAAACGCTGACTGGAAGATGGATTGCCTGGACCCATGTTTCCCATATGACATTCTGAAGAAATTCATTCATTCATTTCATTCCACCCCAAACGGGATTGAGGCGTCTGGCAATAGATAAATAGATAGATTTCATTCACCATCCAGTCCTACATTGCCCCATGAGAAGCGTAGGAGCCGGGGGCTAGGCAAGTAGGTCCTGGCATTTAAGATGAGAGTGACCAGCCTCACTCATCCCTGAGTGGCATTACGTGAGCAATAAACTCCAACCACCCTTTGGATATAAACCTACACAGGCACAGTCCGATTGGAGCACCTCAATTACCCACTAAACCACCAAGTGCCATAATTTGGTTATATGGTTACCACCCAGCATAGTAAATGGTTTCCTTGTGTACAGGAAACCATTTGGCTTGTCACTCAGTGTAGAGTCACTCTTAGGCAGAAGGTAGAGGAAAGAATGAAGGAAAGAAAGAAGAGGAAGTGCAATGCCACCCACAGGCAAAAGGAAGAGGAAAGAATGAAGGAAAGAAAGAGAGAAGAGGAAGGAAAGAAGAGAGGAAAGGGCAGACATCCAAAACAGCACTACATTAAGTGTGTGGATGGTGAGTGCCCCCACCTACCACACTTAAGATTGTAGTACCACCCTTTAAGTGTAGTACCACACTTAAAGATTGTAATACAGTGTAATAAAAACCCAAATATATAAACTGCTCTTCTTAAGTCCTCTGATGACAACACTGGTCATTCATATTGCATCAGGTAGACATTGCCCATGTATGGTTTCCAAAAGAAGAATGTTAAATGATATCACCAGTTTTGTCCACTAAAAAAACTGGTAGCACCCCTTCAGAGTCAGTTAGAATTGTCCATCTAAACATTTATTTCATCCATAGCAACATGGGTAATATTAATGAAAGTCTGAATGAACACATGATCGGCATTTTGTGTCTGACTGAAACTTGATTGTACGAAACTGTATTGATATTATTTGCAGCATTTTGTTTTGGCCTCATTCCATAAAGAGTGTTCCCAGGCCTGCTGCTCACCATCTGGATGAAGATGTAGTGCTCACTTACCATTCGCCATAGCATTTGCAGATGTTTGAGAGAAGTGTTATGATGGATGATTATAGGGTTTAATTGTTACCTTGTTTGCAGCTGAAGTTTGTATTTTATATGAATAATGTCATAAATCATGTAACTGTAAAGTTTCCTTTGGAAAATTTGTGCTTTAGAGAAACAAAAGACTTTATTCTCATTCTTTCTTGTTTGTACTATCATAATTATTATTAACTGTAGCAGTCTGAAAGTGTTAGACTATATAAAGAAAGTTGTAGAGAAAGAATGGGTGATTATGTAAAGAAAAAATGATAATTACCGAGAAGCATATACGCAGCTTGCCCTGATGTGAAGTAGGGATGCAAATGCTGTGCTGTAGTAATAGTAGTAGTAGTAGTAATTGTAATAGTAACCTCAGGTTCATATGGATGTGAACTGAGTGAACCATTGGAAACCATTAACTTCGGCTGAGTGCTTTCAGGGACCTTTTGTTGACAGTATATTAGAGGATTGTGTGTGTTGTGAAAGTGTGGTGGATTAGGTGAGAGTGAGGAGCATGAGGATACCCGGTACATTTGATACAATTTTTTGGCAGCCATTTATGGAAATTCCAGGCTAAGAAGATAAAAATCTGTAGTCTTTGTGGACTCCAGGAAGGCATTTGGTAGGATGGCCAGTATGACAGGCCACAGTTCTGCAGACACTAGGAGTCTGTTATACAGTATTTCCTGTAAGTATGTAAAGACTGTACTGTACAGTATATTACTCTCCCTGGTGTAACATTTTTATCATAATTGTTTTGCTTAGTTTCTTCCAGGGATTGAGTACTTGATAGTGGTTCACCTGGAAAACAATAATGGTGAGAGCAGTGAGCCCCAGAGCTTGAGTGTTACCACCCTGCCTACAAGTGAGCTAATCCAGGTCAGCATTGATGGGCCAACTGATGTAAGAGTAGATGTCAGCTACCCTTACATTGCTGTTGCAAGTACCTGCTTTGATTCTGAAGAAGAGAATCTTAAACTTGAGGTAAGTCTTTTGCCTTTTTAATTTGCCATACTTTTCACATTAGCTACAAGATTACTCACTGTGTCGCCAGTAATCTCATAATTGCTGGAATACAGTATCGAAGTGTGCCTGTTTCCATCAGGAGTAAATATTTCCCTTTTTACATCTAGAAACATGGCATATGTACCATATTCAGGGCTGTCATATAAACATATGATGTGAAAATAATGGTAACATATAAGAATCAGTGATACTTTGTTTGCATATGTAGGTGTCCCACATGATGGCTTACTAGCCCTTTGTGGCAACAACACTGTATGATGTTGTAATTTGTCATGTTCATATGGTGAAATGCACTAAAATATTAGTATATAATGTGACCAGTTTCATGCTGCACTCCAGTGATGTAGTTTTCCATTCACCAGTCATTTTATTTTTGAAAAATTCTTTTGCTAATTTGTGGAATCTCTTAGATTTGCCACTGGCATAGATGAACAGTCAATCATCTGTGCATTTATAAAGAGGGTGCAAGACATTTTGCTCATGTAATTGCATCATATGTCCCATTGGTCAGTGATGAGGGTTGTATCGGCTATTAGGAATTCCACCACTGGTCAGTAATATGTATCAGCTTATTGGAACCCCACGGCTGATCACCAGTTTATGTATCAGCTGAGGCGTGACTGCACTGTTCCAAGCAGGTTACCGAGATATAATACTCTGCCTGGTCAAAGTCACTTCCGGCTGACACTCTCCACCAATGTCTCTCTCACACACAGGAGATGGTGGGAATCGGTGTAGATCCTGTTGAAGGAATGGTAGGTAGGTAGCGTGTGCAGGTGACAGAAAACTGAGCAGATTTATCTCTCTTTATTGGCCACGGAAAGATATAACTGCGAGACAGAGAGAGCTCGGAGTAATACATCCTTTTTGTTTGAATGATAAGTGCATTCTGCTATAGCTAGCCGGCTTCCCTGCTGGGAGTGGCCCTTGGGTCAGCATAATATAGAGGTGCCAAACTCCACAGACAACTGGGATTTATACATGAATAGAAGTATCACAACTTTACCTTGCACATTATACACCTCAGTAAAGTAGTATTGATTACATTAAAGTATACCAATGGGGTATATGTGTTCCCCCAAGACTTAACATATATACAATTCATATTTCTCTATCACCTTCCCTCACCCTCTTTGTTTATGATAGAAAATGCTGGGCTTTGCAAGTCTGGTCGCTCATACGTTCCCATGCCACACTTTATAGTAAGATGGTGTTTGGTTGATTATCATCACACTCTCTTATACACTCTTTAATTACATCTAAACACCTTTGTATGTAATATGTGAAAACAGTGTGAGACTTCAACTCATCATGGAAACGATGTCCGGCACCAGAACAAGGGGCAAGATCAACTTGGTATGGCAGTGAAGTGGGTTGTTTACATTTGGTGGGCCAGTTGGTAAAGAAAGTGGTAAAGTTCAGTAAACTGCAGATGAAAACTGATTTTGTTTAGGCTGTGCAAGATACCTTGTCTTTCAGTACATATGGAATGTGGCTGGAGTGGGAAATGTTGCAGCATTGCGTCAAAGAGGACAGAGAATGAAGCTGCCACCTTATGCATTGCGTGGTGGTGAGGTCTACAGGCTGAGTGTTGTGGTAATGGCAGCTCAAGATCCTTCTGTCATAGGAGTCGTAAGTATGCTGTAGTTCAGGGCTGAAATATTTAAAACCATATTTGATACCTCACCCATGTCTTTCTCAGTCTATCTCTTCATCTGTCAGTGTCATCATTACCATAATTAGAAGTTGTTAAAGTTCAACAAATCAGTGAATCAAAGGAATGAAAAGTTGCGCCTCAGTCACTTTATCATTTTGTTTTCATTAGAAACAATGAGACCCATTCTCTAAGAGGAACATGGTTATATTTTTTCTTTGTATTGGGGTAAAGCTGCATAAAACCATTTTTAGCTCTGAATTACACTGGCGCTAGTCTGCATGCTGGGGTTTGCCGAGTCAGTGACTTGCAATCCAGTAAGAGTGGTGCAGGCTCCATACCCTCCACCTCAGGTTGTCCAGCTTTTTAAAAATGCAATTGCACATGAAAAAGGTTACATCCCATTTTAACTTTGCATTTAACGGAATGGCTTCTTTCCCAAAGACATTATGAAGCACATGTTGGGGAGTGAATCAGTATGTTCATGATATGTACCTGAGAAATTTGAAGGCTAGATGATTAGGGAATGGGTTTGTGGAACATTTTAGCAGGATGCTTAATATTTTTCCTACTTCTGTACTTTCCTATTTCTATTTGGGGATCTCTTCCAACCCACATATGAGTGGGAAGTACAGCTAGGGTGGTGGTGATGATGTCATTGACATTTTATTTTTCTCCACAGGGCCATTTGGAAGTGAGAACACTAAGTCAAGGCATAAGAGTTGTCACATCAGCTGACTCCTTGAAGATAGGCTCTGTCTCTCCAATAAAGATAGATGCTTCAAGCTCTGTTGATTTGGATAACCAAGAAGGCTCACTTATGTACAGGTGAGTTTATGACGTGAAGTACATGACTGTCTGGTTTTATCCAAAGGTGGCAGGCTGCTGATAGCTGTTTTGCACTGCTCCTCACACAGCTTCTTTGTACTTCTTCTAATATTTCACAACTTTTATGAAAGATTTCACTTTCAAAACATTATTAACATAGGTCTGATGCAATCAAAATACCTTTTAATATATTAGAAGTCGATTTACTGATAATGGGGCTTCGAGAAGAAAAAGTTCCAGGCTGGAGGATGCGGTGTTGTCACACAGAGCATAAACAGGAGAGAGCAGGCGTCTCTCCACTTCCCTCAGTAAGCGGTCAGCCTTGTGTTAGGAACCCTTATGATATAACTTTTAATCTACCTACGCTATTTCCTTTTTGTAATGTGGGTAAATATCACAAAATACTGTATATAGGAATTCATTGGCAACACATGAGTCTCAAGTGTAGGCGTTCAACTGAAAAAAATAAATGCTGAATCAATGTAAAGAATACATAACATCATGGTAAAAATGTATAAGAACATGGGATATTATGGTGTCAGGTGTAAAAATGTTATTGGCATTTATTTTCAATTTATATGCTTCACTGTCATTCTGTCTCTCTCTCTCTCTCTTCCTTCAGCCACATTTATGAACTGCTCCTTTTTCTTACTGCATATCTTTCATTCAACATATGAGGTACTTAGAGACACAGGCATATCAGCTAGCCATGTGATTATTTGATTTATGTTGTCATAGGATCTCTAGCCATGAAATATTGCAGTTCATGTTTACATCTCAATGGAACAGTCAAAAGTTCATTGTAAGGATTGAAAAATTTCAGTCGTATTGTCCAACCAATTTATTGACAACGTATCCATGTTTGTTATTCATACTGGAGATAATTTCAGTTTCATCATCATCATCATCATCATCATGGTCATTATCAAATTTCCCCCCTAAAAAATGATATGAATAGGATCTCGAAATAGGAATGGGCATAAAGTAAGAGAATTATCTGTGGAGGTCCCTGTTAAATGAGTCAGATAGCCATTCACTCATTTACTATGCTATGGAAATCATGACTTCACCTCAGAGGCCAAAAAGAATCCACAGAAGCTTATCCACAAGGCAGTTGGTAGTTAATACAGTATAGTAATCATCATCATTATTGTTTTTACTTTCTCATTTAAGGGCGTGGTGAGGCAAGATCCAGTAATAAGGAGAGAGAAAGGGTGAAAGTTAGAAAACAATCACCAGTATTCCCAGTGAAATGGGCCACATAGTCATTCACAAATCATTCAAGCTCCAGAATCCTGGTTCCCCATCATGGGCCTACCTGTATGGCAGGGCTATTCAACTGGCGGCCTGCAGACCAAATCTGGCCCTTGAGTCATTTTTGTTTGGGCCTTTGACTGACTCAGGAGAATGAAAATAAAGAATCTATCTATCTATCTATCTATAGCCCGACACCCTAATCCCGCAAAGGGTGGCCGCAGACAAAATGCCTCCAAGTCGCTCTGTCACCCACCATTTGACTACCCTCCCCACAACTCACCCCCCCCCCTCCCTCATATACCTCTCAACTCCATCCCTCCACCTCAGAAAGTTTTGCACTTTTCTTCTTTTTTTATGTATTCATCAGAAAATGTATGTGCAAATAATATATGAATTTCTCATTTCTTTCTGTGTATAAGTGTTTAGACAGAGAGAAAAAATACAGGTAAATAATGTATGGCCCTTTTGTCAGTCTGAATTTCATAATTCAGCCCTACTTCTAGAGTATTTGAATAGCCCTGCTGTTTGGGAATTTTTCTTAGTCATTACTCTTTATGAATGCACATCATATACACCTTCCAAAGTCAGGTCATCAACCAAATGAAAAAGTATATCTTAATTTTGAGATGTCTTATGATGGATGGATGGATGGATTGAGATGTCTTGCCACATAGTGCAAGACTGGTCATAGTGAGTGGGAGGGAAGAACAAGGGAAGACCATTATAGAGTTTACCAGAGGCCTACATGAATGTATGGGATGAGTAATTAACTGTACTTGTCAGTTTCAGCAAAGTAAAGCTGTCTCCAGTTCATCAGAAAGTAAATTTCTCTCTTTTTATCCAGTAACTTACCTGGTTACCAGATGATTAATATTGCATTAGCACTTCCTATACTAAGCATGAAACCAGATGGAGAATGGCAGTTCCTATGCTAGGCATGAAACCAGATTGAAATCTCATTATTATTCACTCTACCCTTATTCTCCACATCAGAACTCCCTCCATAATTTTCATTATCAGATCTAACAGTTTCAAACCCATATACAGTAGTTACTGTGACAGAGAGCACCACTCCTTTATTAATTCTGACAAGCACACTGTTCAACCAGTTGTCTGGGACAGATCTCACATTTTAATGACAATTATTAGAACATCTAGCACTAATCATATTCATAGGCAGATGATAAGAATTACTAACTACAAAGCTAATAGCTCCTTTAGTGCTAGGATTTAAATCTTGGTGCTGGCAGCTGAAGTCAGTCAACTCAAGTGTCCATCCTTCCACTGTGGTATAGTATGGTAGGTAAAATTTGTTATTACCTACAGTAGGGGAGGTGATTGAGGTAACCTGGATGAGAAGTGACTTCTATTCCAGAATAGTGGATGAATAACCAACTGCAGGCTCAGAGGCCTAAGCAATGGAGATCAGCACCATAGCCAAGTGTCTCATGGTACCTGGCCCCTCCCTTACCTTTTCATTCTTACATTCCAAGTGCGGGAATAGGAGGATTATAAAATTACACCAAATTTAGTAAACAGTTTGAATACATGTACTGATGTCATTGATTTTTCACCTTGGTCATACTTGGACAGATATATTTAGCTGAGACAAATCTCCAGCAGCAGAAGAGGTCATGGGGCAGTAACTGAAAACAGGTTGTGTTATGTACCGCAGGAAGGTTTATGTGTGTGTGCATATGCTTTCTTAGGTGGTCGTGTCAAACTGAGGAGGAACTATGCTACGTTAATGGACAGTTGCTGGAAGAAGTTTTGTCTTATGATCAGATTACTTCCCCAACCCTAGAAGTCCCTGCTGCCTTGCTGCCTTCTGGCAGGTTAGTGTCTGCTTCAGACTAATGCTTTCTTGACCTGGTTTGAACAGCTAACTTATTAAAGAGTCTAATGAATCTTCACCATCATGTTGCAATTTGTATTTTTGGAAGTCTTTTGTATTAAGCAGGGTCAGAGTACATTAATTTGAAGGTTATATTTTCATTTATGGTTATTTTGCATGTAGTAATTTAATGTGACATTGTTGTAAGTTGGCATACAGTATACTTTTTGTACCTGTACTGTAATGTGATAGTAGTAATGCTTTGAAGCTAACTTTTTTTTTTTTTTTTTCCCCAGATATGTATTTACTGTAGAAGTGAGGAAGAACAGGGTGGCTGCTGAGAAGGATGTGGAGGTTGAAATAGTGGCAGGCAGGTGTGCAGTACTTGAAACACAGCCTCCTGCTGATTTTGTTAATCCACTGAAAAGGGTATAGTAAATTCTTTTGCACAAAGAAATTCGAGGTTTTCTTTAGTAACTTTATTTTGCTGATAGTTTTGCAGGAATTTATGCTTGTTGCTGGTATGTGAAAATGTCAAATATATTAGCACTCCAGTAATTGGGCATGCTGTAAGGTATGACGTAGTTAAAATAACTGTTATGTAATGTTTACTGCTGTATCAGATTGGTTGGCTCTGGACATTTTTTATTTTATTTAAGCCAGAGTTTTAGGCTGAACACTGTAAGCAAATGTCTGGCAGATTATTATTGTTAGAACTATTATGGTATATATATATATATATATATATATATATATATATATATATATATATATATACACACACACTGTATATCATCATCATCATCAATATCATTATTCTAACCCACTTGGCTGCTAATACATGTGGTAGGAAGGGTCCAGTACTAGAAACAGGAAGACATGTAATTTATGGAACCAATGGTACAGCGCCTAGTGAGCCACACTTGTCTGTACTCATATAAAAGCTCTCACTTCCATCTTGCCTGTAAACCATCCACCTTTTTTTTTTTTTTTTTTATGTGTGTGCTTCATAACTCTTATGGGAGAAACCATTCCACCAGCTGCATAGCTAGAAATGGAGTGTAAACCTCATTGAGTATATTTTTATATATTGGTGACCATCATCCACTCACTTGATGTAGTGCTGCCTACTTCTTTCTTCCTTTTTCTCATTCTGTATCTGCTCTTCTCTCTTCCTACCTCTCCCTTTCCTTCCTGTCATGTGTTTTTACTCCTCTTTCCGTTTCAGGTGCTCCTACACTGAGTGACAATCTTAATTGTTTCTTGTAGCCCAGGAAACCATTGACAGTGCTGGTTGATAACCATATAACCAGGTAATAGGATGATGTGGAGTCTGCTGTGGTGCGCATATTAACTGGGTGAAGAGATGTAAATGTAGTGTCCATCCAGGAACCAAACCTTCATACTTTTCCCAATGCCTTGCTCTTGTGAGGTGCTGTCAACCATAAGGGAACATCAGTTTAGTACACACATGACCTTGCAGGGGTGATAGCTTACCTACAGTGGATGAGCCTGCGTGGCCAAACAGATCAAGGTTGATCAACAACAACAATAACCATTTCTGTCTTTCATTTCTTTTGCTTCCTCATCTACCATACCTTCCTGTGTCGTTTTGATCATAGCCAGCTATCGTCTAGACCTGTAGAAGTAAATTTAGTTGGAAGTGCCCTGAACTGAGAAAAGGATAACATAAGTGGCTGTACAATACTGTATTGTTACCAGATATATGTAAACCTGTACAGTACCAGTATATCATTGCAAACTCTGTTGATAATGTCTCTTAGCTACTTATTTTTGTTCGTTTTCATGTTTCTGACTCCAGTTGTCTGTGTATTGATGAAGCAATGTAGGAACCTAAGTAGCCAGCACCTGTCTTATAAGTAGATTTGAACGGTACTGTATTTCTTGTAGTTTAGGAGGGGAAGGGGGGACATGTGCCTAGGGGTTCATTTCTTCTTAGAGTCATTTCTCCAGATAAATTATGATAATAATGATAATGTTGCTGATGTCACAAAGGGTTTTTCCAGGTCATCCCAAACCATGTGAGAGTGAATTATTGTATGATGATGGTGAATTTTCTTACTCTTCAGTGTCCTGGGAAATGGGGATAGAATTATGATGAACAGTATGATTCTGGAAGACAGTACGAGATAACTTTTATTTATTTATTTTTTTAATAGATACAAGTTCCAACTTTCATCACTGGGCCAAGGAATGTTTCTGATCTAGAAGTTTACTGGACGGCTGTGGAGGAGACCGGGTTTGCGAATGTTGACATATCTCGCTTGGCCTCTGGTAGAGTGACAGTTCTGAAGGTTAGTGGAGAATTTTCAAACCTCTGTGTTAGTTTGGTTATTACATTTATTGGTATCAACCATAACATTATTTTTAGTATATTTTTGGAAAGTACCGTTAATGAGTACAGTAGTTAGGCATCAGAAATTCATGTGAAACTTTTTTTTTTTTTTTTTTTTTTTTTTTTTTTTTTTAAATGCTAAGAGAAGTGCAGGTCCAGAAGTCAGGGTTGACTCAATCGTTTTCTGTATGTGTCTTTATGTCTTCCAGCTTCGCAGTTTACAATATTTATATTTACCATTTTCAGTAATTATATCTGTGTCAGATTATATTGGTAGGGTGCTTAACAATAGTTCTAGTGGGGATGGGAATGGGTCAGTGAAAAAATAAAAACTAGTGGACCAGTCTTGCTTTCCTGTATTTCCCATAAAGTTTTAACTCAGATATATGCAGAAAATTGTCAGGGCCAATATCCACGTACAGTACCACTGTAAATAGGGAGGTCTTCTTTATTATACCCCTTGATTTTTTCCCATTACTGTTTATTGGTATGATATAACTGAGGTATATTTCACTAAATCCAAGATATTCTTGCCAGGTGCCACCAGAGCAACGAGAATATGATCTAGTCTTACCTAGACCAGGAAAAGGTGGCTTCCCTGGTCTAGTTGGTGGGGTGGCCTACAAATTCCGTATTGGGGTGAAGATGCCTAGAGGTGTTACCTGCCATAGTGATATCATCCTCAGAACCAACTCACTTCCTGCAGACGGTGTTGTCCAGGTGCGTCTTCAACGTAGTAGGTACTGCACAGTACATACTCACATATAGAGTGAGTTAAAGAAATTAATCATTATCATCTTCATTTTCCATGTACTTTAAGAGGTATGAGCACTTTCTTATTTTGGAACATTAATCATAGGTGACTGGAAATTTCTGGTTATGAAATCCATGATAAAGTTTCTCACATCTAGTTCAATATAGAATATGAGACTACTTATTGTTATTGTTGTTATGGTCCCATGCTTATCTGAATGATAACCATGTAGGCTGCATGCTTAAGTTGTCTCTGCTGCAGGCCATGATTTGCAACACATTTGTTAGGATGGAGTTCTAGCCCCTATTACTGTGCCATTTAGTTGCCTCTCACAATAGACAGAGCATATTATGGGAATTTTCTCTCCTCTTTCTCCATAGAAGTCTTTGATATCATTGATATACAAAACATATTCTTATGTAGTCATAAAATATGGTGCAGAACTTTCCAGTTATTTTTATTTTAAGCTGTTGATAAGATGAATACTTGTTAAGTGATTTCTAATGTAAGCTATCTCTAGTCAGTACATGCTCAGTTCCAATAGATCACTGTGGATGGTCTTTACAAAGAAATTTCCTCATAGTTTGTGACCCAGTAATAACATATTTTATTGTATTATTTCATCCCAAGAATTTGCCATCTCATCTTCTGCCTGTCCCTCATCCTCTGCTGTATAATACATAATTTTACTTATAGAATAATATACAGTACTCAAGAGCTCTGTATGTTTCTTTCATTTTTAATTCCTTCTTATGGAAAAGCTTAATGCTGTATAAATCTCCCCACACATACCACCGAACCCACACCAAGCACTTGCGTGGATAGATATACAGTACTTGCCTCATCACTCTGAGCTTGTTCCAGTCAGGGACATTCATACCTTTTCAGTCATGTTTATAAGTCTATACAAGTTTGCCTTTTTCAGCAGGAATCATTATAGAATGTAGGATTTTTCACATTCATTCATTTTTGTTGTGACTCAGTTATCCTGTACATTTGGTGATAACGTAGAATATCATTTGATGTTTATGATGATGTTCTGGGGAATATATTACAGTCATTCCAAAGTATAATTTAACATGGTACATGATGCTAATCTGCATTCCCTTTTTCAGGTCAAACCAACCAGTGGGGAAGCTCTTGTTACCAACTTTATGTTTAGTGCACCTGGTTGGACAGATTTACCCACAGATCTCCCCTTGTATTATTATTTTGGATATGACACAGGAGGAGGACCAGTTGTTTGGAGTGGACCATATTTTGAAGAAGAACCTGTGGTTAATCTAACTCTTCCACTTGGTAAGGGATACTAAAGAGAAGATACAACATTAATGAAAGACTATCTATCTATCTATAGCCCAATGCCCTAATCCCACAAAGGGTGGCCTCAGACAAAACGCCTCCAAGTCGCTCTGTCACCCACCATTTGACTGCCCTCCCCCCCGACTCTCTCCCCTCTCCCTCATATACTTCGCAACTCAATCCCTCCACCTCATCCTCGGTCTCTCCCTCCCTCTCCCTCCCTCCACTTCACCTACATATGCCCTCTTAGTCAGTCTTTCAGACACAATAATATTTATATGCTTTTATGCATTATGGAAGAAGGAGGTAAATGATGATCTAGGAAGAAAAATGAATGTGAGCTACACTGAAAACGGGAAGTTATTCTAGAAAGAGTTGCGGAAATGTAGAAGTGAAAGCGGAAAGAAATGTGATGGTGTGAAGGATGCAGGCGGTACAACACCAGGGTCCTTCAGGTCCCTTCCTGTCTCCTGAAAGGAGGATGGTGAACTGCAGTAGAAAAGTTTCAGCCTTCAGTACACCAGGTTCACATTCAGGTGTTCCTGAGGCCAAAACAACAACCTCATTTTTCATGCATCAAATGTTATATTCCATAAGTGCAATACTTCAGGGTAATAAGAACCAATATAAGAGAGATAAATGCTGTTCTAAGCTTTTTTGTTTTATTGATGATTTTTTCCCGCATATCCTGCCAATTTAGTAATAAAAAAAGAAGTACAGTATGTGAACTTTGTTCCTGAGCCTATTAACAACTTTTTTGTGAATGTATTTTATATTGTTAAGTCTTACTCTTTCCTAAGAGAATCATTGATTTTTATCTGTTAAAAACTAAATGTGGATTATTGGTGTTTACTCTTCCTTCAGGAAATGAGGAAGGAAAGGTGAAGTCCTTAGTGCGGGTGTGTGATGTATATAAAGCATGTGCAGTGAAGGAGGGGCCAATAATTTCCCTATCCCTGCCTGATGAACTGCCCCCATCAACTCTAAGGTCAGTACTGTATAACGAGTCTAACCTATCCCAAAAAGTGCCATAGCTTTGTGTGCTTATTTGCTCTATTCATTTGATGCTTTCATTCTTTTTTGGCTTTTTGACAGGTAATATCTTTAAAGAAAAATAAGCAAAACAAAACATGCAGATTGTAAAGACTGTGAGGTGAACCTGAATTCCAGGGGTATGAATGGTGTGTGAATAAGTGTCTGTTCCATTTCACTAGGCATTCTGTTGATAGTCCTCCCTCTTTTATGCTTTCTTTTTCCTTGTTTTTTGTACTCTACTTCACCCCATCCTTAAGTTGAAGAAAGGTCAGGATGATGATGATGATAATGATAATGAATTCTGTCATGTATCAGATTGTTTCATTATCACAGTCAGCAACCCCCCCCCCTTTTTTTTCATTAAATGAGAATTAGACTTTGAATGACTCTGATGATCTGCAACAAATTTGTCAGTTGAATAAATGGTTAGAATTTCATTGTTTCAATTGTTCTGAGAGGAAAATGAGCCATGGAATATAAAAATTTGTAGTTTAAAGTGCTTAAATGGTGTTGTCATAGAAATAGAGTCGATATAAAAAGGGTGGTGAAAAGAGTATCAGTGTCTCAGGTTGAGAGTGCAATGAGGCATTAAATGACACAAAGAACATATCTTGATACAGTATATGAGTGTGTGAAAAAAGCAGAGCAGTGAAGTTAAATAAGCAAATAAATTGGTAATGAAAGAGTGAAGAATGGAGATAGATCAATACAGTATGAATGACCCTCTGCCCATTTATCTGTCACGTTTAACCTGCTGTGTGCCAGTGCTGTTTTAAAACGGTCTGACATAACTCCGCGACCAGTGCCAGTGCAGTTTTAAAATGGTCTAATATAAAAACATTCACTGTGACTGCATTTTTCAAGATTCGTGGGTAAAAATTGGCAGGCACGTAAGGTAACTGCTCCTCTACCATCCCCCAGGCTGTCAAGGCCATACACTCACTCGCTCCCCCCTTCACACTCGCTCTGCCTCACTCTGCCTGTGTGCCTCACCCAGTGCTGTACATAGTGAAGGCATTTTGTAAATATTTTCATGTAAGTGTAAGTTGCAATTATTATCTTGTAAGTGTAAGGACTATATAGTGAAGTCAAGTTGTAAATACCTTCTTGTAAGTGCCAAGACTGTATATAACGAAGTCAGGTTGTACCTATCTTCAAGTAGGTGTAAGGTAATGCATTCACAGTGAGAAAGACGCAAATTGTGATAGATGCTGAAGTAATAAGTAATCAGAAAAGTGTACTGAGCATTGCTATACCTTCCCAGCATAAATAACTGAATATACCTTACATAGAAAATGGCTTTGTCTCACGTACGTGGTGAGCGTGAGAGAGTGGTTATACCTGTACATGAGTATGCCGGACTAAAAAAAAAAAACATTTCCAAGCCTCAGTGAGCATTTTAATGGCAAAATTTGTTGTTTCCACATCAAAATCTATCATTTCAGCCAAAAAAGAAAAGGTCGAAAAATGGCCAGCACTGGGGTGACCCATAGGGCTAAAAATAGCCGGCACGTGGCGGGTTAAATGAAATCTGATGACATATTGAGATACCTCATACACAAATGAACAAAAACAGGCATGGGTAAATATATAACACCCAGCTTCATTGGTGGAGGTAATACAATATAAATGAATAGATTGTTTGCCTGTGAGTTGGTGTCATTTTTTGTGGATAATGCATTTGTTACAAAGTATTTCTATTTTAATGGTAGGTGTGCCAACCTTGTATCTGGAACAAAGAGTGAAGAATTCGGATAAATATGGGGAAAAAAATATTGCCTATGCACTTTTTGGAGACTGCGAATTGTGATAAAATGAGGCAGGAACAGGGGTGTGGAATCCTCATTTGTGTTGAGATAGGAAGGGTGTAGTAATCCTAAAGCCCATCAGTTATGGTGCAGGTAGCTTTGTTACTGTTTTGGCTCAGGAGAGAAATGGAATTGAGAGTTCCTTCTTCATTTACTCTTGTTGCAAAAAATCCAAAGAGCCGTGCCATATATTTCTCAACCATATATGATAGTAGGGAATAAAGTTTACTGATGTGAATAATATTTGTATTTTTGCAGGTCCATTGTGAACAATTTTGAGAGTCAGATGAATTATGATGATTCAGTTAAGTCAGCCCTTGGCCGAGCAACAGACCAGCTGAAGACTCTGGCAAATATGGATGATGAAACAGGAGCTGCAGCACTGAAGGCCATAGGGGAAAACTTGATCTCAGAAAAGCTATCTAGCTTCACAGCCAGGTACAGTACAGTGACTTCATATTTAGCATTGCCATTCAATGATAATAAGATAATCCATTGTTAAGGAGTATCTGCACATACTCAAAGTACAGTACATTTCAGACAAGAAATTTTACAGGTCAAACTCCCAATTTGTTCAGAAGATATAATGTGCTTTTACCCTCTTTGGCCTCAGTACTTTTAGAGAAAATTTCATAATTTGATCCTTTTTGTTGTTAGCAAGTACTTTGCTTCTGTACCTTGCCTAGGCAAACTCTTTTATCATAGCCTGGCATCTTGTACCTTTTCTTCTTCCTGAATTTTGCTTTTATTCCACATGTTCCCCCAAAAGGATGGCAATTCTCATACCTTTAATTATCTGGCATTAATCTCATCTATCACAGGAAGATTTTAAAGCACCATATATTAGTATAGTATCTGTCATGAATGGTTGGCTGGTAGTCTTCATACATTAATTTCAAATTCTCAGTCATTCTCCTTTCAGGACTTTGGTGTAACCTTTGCACTTGTGGTAGCCTTCTCAAAGACCTTCAGCCAAGTTTTGTACAGATCTATAGTTTCTAAACTACCCTTTTTTTTTTTTTGGCTTGTATCCCTCAGTGCACCTTTGTCTGAAACTTCATTTCTTGTCATTCTACAGCATCTGTTGTAGATAACAACTGCTGTTCTTCTAAAGCTATCAGTATTAGTGTTTCTCAGGGCACTATTCATTTATCAGCTATCGACCTGCCGTTCTTCAAACATATTCTGAGCAGTACGTTTATCAGTATTAGTGTTTTTCAGGGCACTGTTCATTTATCAACTATCGATCTGCCGTTCTTCAAACATTTTCTGAGCAGTACATCTACCCTATTCATTCTGTGCAGATGACTGCATCTCTAATTTTCCACCAGTTTTCTGCACACCTGACGTCTGATTAGCCTACCATTTTTTGATTGAGGCCAAATAGTTTTTTTTTTTTTTTAATTATATTTTTTCAGTGACATTCTTACTACTGCATGATGATTTTAAACACCATAGTGGGTGCTGTTAACCAGAGGGGTTAGATACAGCCTTTGTTAATACCTTTGCTACTGGAGGTTCTTCCTAAGTTGAATGAATCAGTCTGTGAAAGCCTGTTGAAAATGAATGTCATCATAGTGAAGGGGTTAGTGCCTTGAAAACTCAGTGTGATTTTTTTTGCTGCATGAAATTCATGTGACTCCTTTCTTCAGCATGAGCGGTGACTTAGCATCGAGGGAAAACTCTCAGAATATTCTAGATGGTGGAAGAGTTTGGATAGCTCAGACTGGTGCCAGTGAAGAGCTCTTGGACAAAATGATGACTCTGGTGCGGTTGTATGTTGCTACAATCTTTGGGGATGATCCAAGTTCAGAAAGTAATCCCAAGAGAAGAGGTAACAGAATTATCTTTCCTGATGATGATGAACAGCGATTTAATACTGGACAAAATGATTTAAGGTAAATAATGTTTGAAGAGGAATTAGAGTAAGTGAATGGAGAGTATATGGATCTAGAAAATTTGGGAGTGCATGTAGATGATGGTTGGATAGGAATGCAAAAGCTATGTGTGGTGTTGTGAGGGTAGCAAATATTAGGACAGGTACAGCCTAGTAGGATGAAGCAGTTGAGAGGGCAGTGAAGGAAAAAAGTGTCTGGAATTGATGCAAGAAAGGGAGTTAAATGAAAGAAGGGAATAAACTGAAAGAAAAAAATGTGAGACTAGTAGTGAGAGAGAGAGTGAAGGAGTGATCTTGGAAGAAAAAATAAATGTAGACTATTCTGGAACTAGGAAACTGTTTACAAAGAAGCGTGAAAATGTAGAAATGAAGGTGGAGAAAAAGTCTGAAACTGTGAAGGTGAGAGAATACTAATAAATGGAAGTGAGTCAAGGAGCAGTGGAAATAATATTTTGAAAGATTGAGGAATGGGAATTGTGAGAACAGAGCAGTTTAGTTTCATTCAGTGATGTGCAGAGAAAGAATGTGATGCCATAAAATAGAAGACAGTGTGATTGTGTACTGAATTTCTGTACTGTAGCACAGAAATTCAGTACACATTCACAATCATAATATACTCACCTGTTATTGTCATCGATGGAGGGTAGAGCAGTACATTATGCAGTATGGTGCACCATGTGGTCTAGTAGTGAATGGCTCCCACGAAGATTACTCCAGCTTGGGTGGGGGGCACAGGCTAAGTCACAGCCCTAGGGGGTAGCCATTGCGTGGACCACATATGCACAACGCACAGATACATCCTCACTATACGTCATCCACAGGAGAGACTGAGAGAGTGATGGTAGGCTTGGTGTGTTGGGTGGGCCGCTCCAACAGTGCATTGTGATTGGATGGTGTGTTGTGGGGTCTGCCCGCATACTGACTGGGCCCCATGTCTGAGCTGGATGATACACATCACTGCCAAAAAATGCATAATATCATCAATTGCTTCCTGTTTCTGAGCCATATATTGCTTTGAGCTGGATATTGTGATGACGGATAATGAGAGATTACTGTGTATATGGATGGAGTTATGAGAGAAGTCAATACTTGAGTTTGGAAGAGAAGGATGAGGATATCAGTGAATGGTGAAAAAGGTAGTATCTCGGATATGATGTATGCAGTTGATTCTGTACTGCTTCCTGATAATAAACAAGAGCTTTGCAGACTGGTACAAAATTTTGATGATGTGTGTAATGTTGTGCTATAAAGGCCATGCAGGACTTTGCTAAATTAATCATTGTACTGGCTGTGTTTCAGTCACAGGCCATTGTGCTCCACATGCACAGACATTACACTTGAGCCAAAGGGAGGAACTCCACTTTGCCGCTGGGAATGCTAGGTCATGTAGACCCCATTACAGTGCTTTGATAGTTAATGTAGATAAAAGGAAAGTGATGGTTGTTGAGGAAGATGGCAGTCCTAAATGTGATTGCTTTCGTGAAAAGAGAGACTTTAATTGGTGAGAGAATTTTCTCAGTGAGAGAAAAAGAGAGTTACAGTAAATGTGCAAAGGAAGTGGAAAGTAGAGTGACACAGAGAGGGAAAGTGGCTGGTGCTATGAAGGCCTTTTTAAGAAACAGAGGCCTACATGTTGCAGCTACAAAAAGGATTACATGTTATCTGAAGGAGTTTTAGTACCCACATTAACTTACAGGAGTGAAACTTTGAAAGTCGTTGGTTAGAAGAATGGAGTTGGGGTTATTGATAAGTGTGTGTGTGTGTGAAGTACGAAGAGTAGATAGGATAAGAAATAATGTTATTCATGAAGGATGTACAGTACGGAAGTATATGGATAGTAAAGATGAAGAGAGTATACTTAGATGGTATTGTCATGTGGAAAGACTGGGTATACTTGTAAAAGGATGATGAAAAGGGTATATTGTATGTGAGTGAGTTTGAAGATGGGAGAAGGTTGCGGTAGACCAAGAAGGTTGCTGGATATGGTAAATATGGGAAAGCAAGGATGGACGTTGAGGAAGCTAGGAAACAGAAGTGATCAAGCAGGTTGGATGAATTTTGTAAGGAGTGCATGACAAAGTTTAGTCACTTTTTTTTGTAAGTCTTTGAATTTACTCACTGTGATAGGTAAGTATGAAGTACATATGTGTGGAAAGATGTGCTTTTGAGGCTGAGTCAGGATTCTAGAGGCATGAGTGGTGAGTGAATAAGTGTGGTCCATTTCAGTTGGCATGCTGTTGCATAGCTTCCCCCCCCCCCTTTTTCCCTCGCCACACTTGTGGATGGGAAAAAGAGGTGGGAAGATGATAATAATGTTGATTATTAAACCTAGGGCTTCATAATCACAATTCATGTGTATAGTTTTTAAAACTACATATGGTTATTAAAGACTGCAGTGTATTTTTAATATTTAATGTAAGTGGTGAATTGTTTTTTTACCCATGCATCGTGTTCATAAGCCAGAATGACTATATAGTAAATATGTCAGATTAATATAATACCGTAATGAATACTGCAGCCTGTAAAGTTAAGGAAACCATATGAGTTGTCAGTAGTGTACTGTATGTTTGGGATATTAAAATCAATGGTTGACTTCAGGGCTGCAAGTTTTGAGCGTGGATTGAAACGAACCAAGCGTGAGACCCAGCCAACTAACAGTACTCATCAGCTAAGCTATGTAACTGCCAGTGAAGTAAGTATGACATCTTTTCGGTAGTGAAATGTTTAGTTAACTGATGTTATAGTGTTGCCTTTATGTTTGCCTTGATTTCTTTTCTCGGATGTGATTTATATCTTTGATGTCCTTTGGCAATGAGCACCTCCATCAAGTGGAACTCCTAACTATTTACTCACAAACTAAAGAGGCCAGAAGTTGGTGGATTTACCCCTCTATGTGTTAGCCAGAAAGGTCTAATGCCATGTGTAGCTCTCCTTTCTTTTTGGCTACTGCCTGTCCTTTGCATCCACTCTTTCGTCTTTGGAGACAACTTAAGTATAAAGAAATGATGTCAGGGACAGAAGACATATTTGGCATGAGTGTCTCTCTTACAGGATAATGCAATTAAAAGGGGAAATTCACACCAAAGGATTTCCAAGTGCTTGGCTGATGATTTTGTTCAGTATCAGTATGATTTTTGCTGGTGTGATTAGGTAATAGAGAAACTTAATCACTTAATTATTTGCACCAGTAAATGAAGAGTTTTATTTTAAAGCCTACCATTTCGGTGACAGGTGAAGAGTGTACTACTGGCAGCAGAGCAGGTGATTGCAGAGGGAGTTGCTGAGTTGGACACTTCTGGCATTGTGAAGGAGATTATGCAAAACATATCTAAGTAAGCAGTGTTAAAAGTGTGTGGTCAGCTAAAAGTGTGTGGTCAGCAAGTCTGTTAATGTTATCTAATGTCTTTCCAAAGCTTTCATTATGAATACAGTACTGCATATGCATGACTGGCATATTATTTGAAACAGTTAAGGACATCATGTTATCTACCAGTTTTATGCAGCTTTTATTACTGTGCACAGTTCATGTAAGCACACAACAGTCAGATCCATACAGACACTCTTTACATGAGGAATTCTCTCTGCCATAGCATTCCCCAAGAAGTGAGTTTTAATGGATTGTTTGCTTTAATATTAATATGACTGAGTAGACATTCAGTCCATTACTGGCATTTTTTTTTCTTTTTTCCCCCCCCCAGGTATATGTCTGGTTTGTGCAGACACATGAGCTTAAAGGAAGGTGCTGCAAATGAAGTGTTGGGCAACATGGTGTCTCTCAGAGTGCTGAAATCTGCACTGACAAAGCAATCTGATATCAAGTTCCCCATAGCCACAAGTAACAGCAGTGTGACTGACTTTGTTATGAAAGACAGTTATGTAAGTACCGTACAACCATATTATGTGTGTGCTTTATCATGATGTTACCATTTGAAATCAGCAATGTACTTAACTCTCAGAGCTATTCACTTTTTATGTAGAGGCTGCATATTTTCTTTGTAGGTATACCATTGGTTTGTTTTTCAAGAGGCATTGAACGTTGTCTCAAGCTTGATTTTTCCACTTAATAATTCTTTTAATTTTGTCAAATAGGTCACATGGGGACCTGTTCTTTCCCAGTATGAAGAGTGGTCTTGTGGTAACAAAGGTGCTGAAACTGAAGATAAACCTTGTTATGGTGCCTGTATAGCCACTGCACTCTTAAAAGAGGACTACTTATCATCTGTCAAGGGTACTGATCCCCCCGGAAAACTCAGGTTAGATATTAATTAATTTCACATAGGCTAACTCGGGAAACAGTTTACAATGGTAGGTGGCAACCACATACCTAAATGATGAGATGATGTGGAGCCTACTATCAGTGGTGGGCAGCGCCACTGAAGAAGGACCTTGCGCAAGCGCAGTGCGCAATCCACAGTTCACTGCCTTGCAGAAGCGCAAGAGCGCAATCAGACAAATACATATTTAGTTTGCGCAATGTCACAAAGCACAAGCACAAACCATTTGCATATACTGAGATATTTAAATAAAATGGCATACTTACTTACTTTTATTAATTATTATTATTGTCTATTATTTGTAATTTGCACAAGTGCACAATCTAATATTTAGCTTGTGCAATGTCGCTAAGCGCTAGCACAAACCATTTGCATATATTTGTGGGAATTACTGTAAAATATTGAGATATTTAAATAAATTAGCATACTTACTTTTATTTATTATTATTTTATCTATCTGTTGCCAGATGCCTTAATCCCGTAAGGGGTGTACACTTTCCAGAAACAAGCAACAAATCGCTTCCATGTCACCCTGTCCCCCACCATTTCACTGCCCTGCTCCCAGCTCACACCCCCGTCTCTCATATACTTCTTCACTCCATCCCTCCATCTCATCCTTGGCATCCCCCTCTCTCTCTCCCCCTCCACGTCACTCACATACACTCTCCTCATTAGTTTCTGACTCTCCATCCTCTCCATATGACCAAACCACCTCAGTGTGTCTCTCCCAACGCTTCCTATCACATCCACACCACAACGATCCTTCACTTCCTCATTTGTCAGTCTGTCTCTCCATATAACTCCACATGCTTCTCTCAAATAACTCATTTATTTTCATAGCTCTCACTCTTGATTTCTGTTCCTCCAACAAGGTCAGAGTTTCACTTCCATACATTAGAGTTGGTATCACAATAGTGTCATGTAACTTTTTCCCACATGAAAGTTCAAACAGAGGAGTGGGGTTGCAAAGTGGAGGGACAGGGAAACAAAAGCTGTGATGTTGCCAGTTTTACTTTTATCTGCATTTTTGCAAGACGTTTTATTTAATAATTCAGTATAGATATACAGTACAATAGCTTATGCAGTTCCTTACGAAAATCATTAAAACATTATTTAAATCAAATATCTACAGCCTAATGAATTATTAGGCTGTGGATATTTGATTTAAATAATATGTTTTAATAATTTTTGTAAGGAATTACATATGCTACTCTTAATAAATAATGTATTTTTAATTTATTATAATTTACTAATAAGAATACTGTAATTTAAAAAATATTAAAATACATTATCTCTGTTGAAGCATTTTAAGAAATGCTACTACCCTCCGTCCCTTCCGCCTCCCCCCAGCAGAACCCTCGCAACCCGCCCGAGCCTCCCCCATCCCTTGTCCAGACATACGGGAAGCTCCCAAGACCATGTGTCCCTAGGATTGTGCAGTGCGCAATCCACAGGAGAGGTGCGCAAGGCAGGTGCGAAAGTACAATTGCGCATGGTCTTGTGTGGTGTGCAATGCGCAAACAATATTCAGCGGAGTGCAACGGTGCGCTTTGCGCAAGTGTTTGTGCACCTGCCCAGCACTGCCTTCTATGGTACCCTTGATAACTGGGTAGGGAAACACAAATGCTGGCCTCTATCCAGGAACCAGGCTTTCACATTCTTCCCTGCACCTTGCTGTGCTGAGGCACTGTCTGCTGCAAGAGAACATTGGTTCATCACACAGGATGACTGCAGGGGCGATTACTTGCCTGTTGGTGATGGGTCTGCTTGGCCAAACAGACTGGGGTTACTCACCAGCAGCCTCATATGTTGCACCCCCCTCTACCACAAAGAAAGAAAATATGAACAATATCCCACCACTACACAGAATGCCTCAAGAACATTGCTCCTCCTCCACTCAGTACTGTACTTTACATTCAAACACTTTTTCTTTCATGAACTCCCATCAGGTATTCATCTCATAGAAATGACCCCCTCCTAAGAGGCACAAGTGCACCTGACCGTACAATACTGTTACCATCAAATTTAACTGCTACGGTACAAAGACAAAACAGAACCTACACACAGTCCACTAAGTCCTCAGTGCATTGCAGCCTTCCACATCACATTGCACTTACTCACCTCTTGTACTTCATGATAACAACACAGAAAATCCTTCAATGTAATTCCAACAAAAAGATCTCTTGGAGTGCAGAGCTGAAGTGGCTGGTTTCCCACAGTCCACTGGGTTCAGATCCAGATGAGCGTGGGGCGACAACAGCCAGTGTACACCAGGAATTAGAGCTTGTGTTTATGTTTATGTTTATGTTAATAATTATGAGAAAAAAGCTCCTTTTGTATTAAACATTTCTTCCTGTGTCTGTCAGTACCCTGCTTAGTATCTTCTGCCACCTTAGCTTTTCAGTTATGTCGTATCCTCACTTTTCCAGAATGATAGTCTTATGTTGAAATCTGTTCATCTAATCAGATGATTGTGAAAGTGAAATTTAGTAGTATGTGCAGGAAATGAATTGTTGATGATTCATTTGCCATTACAGTTGCTAGAAATGTAATGGGCTGTATAACCCTTTCAACCTATGGACATCACTCATAAGCTAATTTAAATAATCTGGCATTAGCTAGAATTCTGATGTCCTTGTGTTGATGAGATTAAGGCCATAATGCAGAATTAATTACAGTATAATCACATTTTAAAAGTAACCTGTAATACCCGCAGAACTTCAGTGGCTAAGGCAGCTCTTCTTAATCCACTGACCAGCATAGAAATCCCAATTAAAATGGAGCAGGATGACAAGATCACATATCATTTGGCACTAAATGATGACACTTTGCCAGAAGGTTATAAATTTAAGGTAAGATGTTAAGTTCTGTACTGAATTGAGATTACTACATATTTTAGTATGACGAGAGAGTACTCTATGTTCTGTTTTTCTTTCAGTTGACTGTATCTATCTTTATAGCCTGACACTTTAAACTTGGCAGGAATGGCTGCAAATAGTTTCTATATTATTCTTTCTTCAGGCTACCCTTTCTTCAGGTCACCCCCTCACTCATGTACTACTGTATTAGCTCCCAACATTGTCATAGGCTTGGTCTCTGGCTAGAAGTTACCTGGTAACACTGTTGGATATTACCAGGTGTATGACAATTGCTGCTTTCATACCTGCATAGAATGTGATACTCTTTTCTACCTGGTCATCAGCCTTCTGATAAACACAGTCAATGCACAAAGAAATATTATTTTGTTTAAAAATGTTGCATTCTCTCCCTTCCACCTCAGGAAGGCAGGAACAGTATAGTGGGAGTGGAAAGGGAAATGTGAAGAAGGAGGGGAGGAGGAAAGTTGTGGAGGGGCATGAGGTGAATGGGAGAAAGGCAGTTGTATATATAAAATAACATTCATTTTGTGAATAGGCACTGCTTATCAGCCAGGATGATGAATAAGAGAAGATTATACTGTTATAAGGTGGGTGAAGGCAGTTGTTAGTTCATGAAGATCAATTTATATATGTATTGCCAGATGCCTTAATCCTGTAAGGGGTGGCCACAAACAAATCGCTTCCATGTCGCCCTGTCCTCCGCCATTTCACTGCCCTTCTCCCAGCTTACACCTCCCTTTCTTATATACCTCTCCACTCATCCTTGGCCTCCCCCTCTCATTCCCCCCCTCCACCTCACTCACATACACTCTCCTTGTCAGTCTCGCTCTCCATCCTCTCCACGTGGCCAAACCACCTCGGTGTGTTTCTCCTAACGCGTCCTATCACATCCACATGTACACCACAATGCTCCTTCACTTCCTCATTTGTCAGTCTGTCTCTTCATGTAACTCCACAAGCTCCTTTCATATAACTCATTCCCACTGCCCTTACTCTTGACTTGTGTCCCTTCAACAAGGTCCAAGCTTCATTTCCATACATTAGAGTTGGTATCACAATACTGTCATGTAGTAGGTTTTTCACTTCCATGCTCGCTTCCTTGTTTCTTATCACTGCTTTCAAAGAACCAGCAACCTTTCTTCCTTGCTGTACCCTTTCAAGCACTTCCTCAAAACATCCATCCTTACTCATCACACTACTCAAGTACAGTACTGGCACTTGGGCAAGAAGAAGCTTTTAATCATACCCAAAGCACATCTGGCAAGTCAGTATGATGAAATAAACACAAGAAATACTGTACTGACATGTCAAATATGCATTGGGTATGATTAAAGATTTCTACTTGCGTGAGTGCCAGAGGCCTGTCTTTTCCCTTTCTGGACCACTGCTGGGGGCAAGGGTGCCTTGGGTAGCAGTATGTGTCAAGGTGAAATAACCATTAGCTGATTGTGACACAGTGAAAGTTGCTTGCCTGTCATCTGAGAGTTCCAGGTTTGATTCCTTGTACACTACTGATAATATGTTAGTTGTTTTTTTTCCATGTTAATACAAGTTTACAGTATTTCATCATTTATGGCTTTGCTGAGATGACTTCACTCTCACAGCCCTTCATTGTAATGAAGGGATTAAGAGAAAAATCTGAAATCTTTAAAAGTGTCTTCAACCAGCATAGTAAAGAAGCAGCTTTTTTCTTTCTGTAAAATTTTATTAGAATTAAATTTTCAATATTGCATCATGGAAGTAAGATTACCATCCTTATCAGTGATGATTGATACATATTAATTAAATACTTTGCAGTGCTTTGGCTGGGAGGAGAATGAGTGGGATGGACGTCTGTGCAGCACAGGGAAGGTTGATAAGGGACTCCAGTGCTTCTGTAAAAGACCTGTTTATGTGGCGTAAGTATTGACTTCCCCAGTGGTTTATCCCCATCATCATCTTCAGTCATCAATATCATCATCATCAACAGTTATCAATATCATCATCATCATTATCAGTCATCAGTTATCATTATTATCAGTATCAGTAATCCTGATCATCATCATCATCATCAGTAATCATCATCATCATCATTATCGTCAATCATCATCATCATCATCAGTCATTAATCGTCATTGTCATCGTCATCATCATCGTCATCAAAATATGTTAACGTCAGCATATCATCTTCATCATTGAAATTTTTTCTATTTGGCCATTATCATAAAGGAATTTTGTTACCGGTGAACTATTGGGTTTAGGTTCTCCAGCCGGATAGGGCTCACGAGAGTTTACATCTGAGAGATGATCTGGGATTAATACTCATATAGTGCCACTCAGTGAGGCTGGTCACCTTCACTTTAAATGTTGAGACTGAACAATCTAGAGACCCTTTGCTCCTGATGGGACAGAATAGATTGAATGTTAGAGGAATGGATAGATAAATGGTTGATAAAGGAATATCCCAAATTGATACTCAGCAGAGCTGAAATTTTTGTTTGTTAATTATACTGTATTTTGTTTGTGGTGGTCAGTGGGTTCCTGATCAAGGATGCTACAGGCAGTAGAGTTCCAATAACCAATATAGAAGAATCTGAGGATACCACCACCACCACTGCTACCCTCACCTCCACCCCACCTAATACCATCACCATGGTTGATTCCAGCCATGTCAAATTTATGTAAGTTCAGACTGTTTTTTGTTGTATCTGTGTAACAGACTGTATGTGATGATCCAGTAATTTGACCCCTTCAGGTATTTTGACATTACTCATCTAATCTTTATTGTGCATTAAAGACAAGATATCCAGTGATTGATTGAAAGTCTTTCATGAATTTCAGGCTATCTTCAGCTTTGCTGTGAAAAATAAATAAATAAAGAAGTTTGTGGCCTGAAGTATATGCAATGATTTGTAAGATTTCAGTCCCTTTATGTCTCTCATATAGTACTGTACTTAGGGGGAAGTAGGGGATGAGGAGCTCAGACCCCCCTTCATTCTAACACAGTAAGCTGATGGGGAGAGAGATATATATATATATATATATTTTACTCATTCAGGTATTAATAATAGTTTCATGGATTGTTTCCAAGGGGTTGTTTGGGTTGATTGCTCATGTAATGCCACTCAGGGATGAGTGAGGCTGGTCACTCTCATCTTAAATGTCGGGACCAATTGCCTGGCCCTGGGCTCCTGCACTCCTCATGGGGCAATGTAGGATTGGATGATGGATGGATGGATGGATTGTTTCCTGTACTGTATGACACTAAACACTAGAAACATTTCTGTGTAATCTAAATACTGTACAGTTATAACATTCCAAGTACCTTTGGAATAATGAGAACAAAAATTCACCTCCCTCCCTTAGTAAAATCCTGGCTGTACCCTTTCACAGTACAATAATATATATACAGTGAAGTACACTGGAGAAGCATTTTGATGCCTGAAGGGTTAAAAGAAAACTTTATATATAAGTGTGCTATCAGTTGTAAATACTGTATTTTAATTAAATACATAATTATTGCAGTGCATTGAAAAGTACACAAGCAATCCTAATGTATTTTTCTAATTAATTTTTATAGTACAGTTACTGAATTGTCTTTTATACTATATATGGTGTGTATTCATGAACATTTATGATTAATGCCAATTTTTTTTTTTTTTTTTTTTAGTATTCCAGGAGATTATGACAAAATTGTGGGACCAAATGTTACAGAGTTCCTTGCAGTTACAAGGACCCAACTTGCCAAAAGACTTGTTATCCCAGAAAGTAGAATTATCAACATGAAAGTTACAAATGGTAAGTAATCTACTCATTAAGCATACTTGTTTTATGTAGGTGGTGGCAGCCATCATCCACTCACTTACTGCAATGCTGCCTACTTCTTCCATCACCCTTATAATTTTTTTTTCTGTGTCTGCCCCATCTCTCTTCCCATTTCTCTTATCTCTTCTGTCACTCTTTATTACTCTTCTTTCCTTTCCAGGTGGCTTTACATTGAGTGAGAAGTCTAACATAAGAAACCATTTACAACACCAGGTGGTAACCATATAACCAACCCATTCGTGTTCCCTATGTGTCAACAAGTGGGTTGGCGGAGGGTTAGTTCCCCTTCCCATAAAGCAGCTAACTCAAAGACAAACAACTACCCCTTATGGGATTATGGCATCTGGCTGTAGACAAACTGACAGAAAATACAAAGTTATCATCACTGAGCTCAATAAAAATGATATTGGGGACAAGGGAATTAAATTGACTGATGTCTCAAGTAACAAGACAAAGACATTATTCAGTCAGTGGCATAGCTTGGGGGGGGGGGCACAGGGGCATTTGCCCCAGGTGCAAAATTCTTAGGGGGGGGGAATGAAGTAGTGGGGAAAAAAAAAAAAAAAACGCTCTCCCCCTCGTACAGAAAATCTCCCAATATATATACTCAGTTTTTCATATATATATATATATATATGTTGCCACGTATACATTTACGTTATTTTAATTCGCTAATTAAACCATTTACTAAAGTGAATCCTTATCAATGAATTAAACAATGAATGCCTATTTTCTTAAAATACATGATTTCCCGTTTGGGGGAAGGGATACTCAGGTACTGTAATGCGGTCCATAACGGGTTGCACAAAAAATCATATTTAAAAAATTCAGTTTCCAACCGAGTTGCAGTCAGGCGGCTAGACACCGTTGAGATTTCTTACATGCATTCTTATGTACCCGCCTCGTCTCCGGTGATGTGTGCAGCTGACTGACACGTCACGTTGCATAATCTTCTCAAAATCCACCTCACGTGTAAAATAATCCTGGTGATGCATATGTGTATAGAAGAATTTCTATTCAGAATGACATATTCGCTGTTCACCTCTCTTGTCCATGTAGATATCACATACAGTTAATTGTTTGGCATCATGGATGAACATGCTGTGGCCTCCATTATTTCTGCATTTGGTAAGAAGGGTTATCCGATATGACTAACAAGAAGTACAGTGATAATCTCGAAATAAGGCCAAGTAATGATTGGCGAATTTAGTGTTGCAACACCAACACAGAGTAGAACTTTTTTTTTTTTTTTTTTAAATGCAAGATCTTGGTTTTTTACCCCTACCTTGGGTTCTTGGAGATTAATTCTAAAAGTATCCTGGAACTTTTTTTTTTTTTTTTTTTTTTTTTTTTGAAGTCCAAATAAATAAACACATTAAACCAGGAAAATATATTCTAACTTTAATGATTAGTATGAAATGATTGTCTATAATAACATGTACGCGCCCTGTGAACTGTGTGTACAGATGCAAAAGGGCTTTCCTTTTGATGAGGAAAATGTGCTGGCATTACTCAGTATTTTTGATCCAAAAGTATCTCTGTCTCCCAGAAGAACAAAATGGAGAAATGAATTCCCCAAGCTAGGCATCAATGGCCATATAGCCCCACTAGGTTACAGGAGGGAGCTACCCTTCCCGGCAACGGTAGCCCCGGGCGAGGCTCGAACTTGCGACCCCCCGGCCATGAGCTCGATGCTCTACCACTGAGCTACTGCGCCCCCAGAAGAACGAAAGCAATTGCAAATTTGGTGGTACACTTCCCTACTCTCGTAAAGGAGAAAGAACTTGATTCTCTACAGGAACAGTGGCAAGATCTGTTGGATTCCAGATCAACTCTTCAGCATCTCAATCAGCAACATACTTCTGGCACGAAATGCTTGGAATTACTGATGGGAACAATTAATCTAAATCTGAATTTCTTTCAAGATTATTGGGTGATCTTTTAGTTCTACCACATTCTTCTGTGTTAATTGAGAGATAGTTCTCATAAATGACTATGCTAAAAACCATGACCACGAACAGATTGTTGACCCACAGAGCTGTCAATCGGTTGTTTGTAAAACAAGCCATCGCTTGACAAGAAGTACTGTGCTTTGAATGGAAACCATCAAAAGAACTCATCATTGACATGAAAAATGACAATATTGGCCAGCATTATGGAGATAAGTGTTGCAGCACACAGCAGGCAACACGTATCCTTCCGACGAGACCAAAGTTGCCAATAGCAGAGAGGAAAACCCACGGGTTTATGTACAAATATGGCACCTTCCCTGTGGTATTTGGCAAACTTTTCTAAAAGATGAGCTGAAGGAGCTATACCTGTATTTATATGTGTGTATAAAAATTGTTACGTAAATATATATATATTTTTTTATACGGTCTTGGAGATTTTAGGTTAGCTCTCTTGGATTTTTCTACTTTTCCCAGTGGCAACCCTGGCTGTAGCCAGTGTGTGCGTGTGCCTTGTTCTGGCGTGTCGACAGGTTAGTTTTGTTTTTTTCTTGTGATAATTGTTTTGCTGACGCGGTAGTCATTTCTTATTCTTCGTTCTTCTGTTTCAACTATGCAAAGTATATACTGTGATGGTTGAATGCAAAAAGGTAATAACATTTCACAAGCATTCTCAGAG
The DNA here is from genome assembly GCF_032717465.1 of Coenobita brevimanus. Taxonomy (NCBI): domain Eukaryota; kingdom Metazoa; phylum Arthropoda; class Malacostraca; order Decapoda; family Coenobitidae; genus Coenobita; species Coenobita brevimanus. The sequence goes on from NC_136977.1 coordinate 62,424,348, forward strand.
ACATTGATAACAAACAGTCAAAAGTACATTCTTTTTTTTCTATCTGTCTATCTATTGCCAGATGCTTCAATCCTGTAAGGGGTGGTCCCAAACAAATTGCCTCCATGTCACCCAGTCCAATGCCACTTCGCTGCCTTGCATCCAGCTCACACCCCCCCTCTCTCAAATACCTCTCCACTCCATCCCTCTATCTCATCCTTGGCCTCCCCCTCCCTCTCACCCCCTCCACCTCACTCGCATACACTCTCCTCATTAGTCTTGTGCTCTCCATCCTCTCCATATGGCCAAACCACCTCAGTGTATTTCTCCCAAAACTTTCTATCACATCCACATCCACACCACAGTGCTTCTTCACTTCCTCATTTGTCAGTCTGTCTCTTCATGTAACTCCACATGCTTCTCTCAGATAACTCATTTCCACTGCTCTCTTGACTTGTATCTCTCTAACAAGGTCCAGGCTTCACTTCCATGTGTTAGAGTTGGTATCACAGTACTGTCATGCAGTGACTTTTTTTTTTTTTACTCCCAGGCTTACTTCCGTGTTCCATATCACTGCTTTCAAAGAACCAGTAATCTTTCTTCCTTGTTGTATCCTTTCAAGCACTTCACCCTCTAAACTTTCTTTCTTAACAATGTATAAAGCATTTGTGTGATGGAACAACATTTCTTCTCTGAAAGGTTATTGGGGTTGTAATGAAGAACAGCAGGTCGGGGTATGAATAGGTAACCGTTTTTATATACTGTAGTATGAATGTGTAGTTCAAATTCACTTTTTCTGTCTTGTAGGAAGAAGAGGGTAACTAATGCAAGTACTGTATTTTGATTATATATCAGATTACCGTTCTTGAGTACAAATTATGGTTTTATCAGTACAGGTGAAGTAATAGAGTCTGAGATATTGTTTCTTTCATCACTCATATTTTTTATCACCAGGAAGCGCCATTGTGGAATTTGACATCGTGATGGACCCAACAAGATCATCCACCAAGACACCTGCAGCTTTGAGATCTGAACTAGAGGATCTCATCAAATCTGGAGGGCTTGTTTTGTTAGGCCCAGCCAATCAGGAGATAAAGGTTCCTCCACAGGCTCTTGATGGTAGTGGGCCAATAGTGGAAGGTATGTGGCATTTGCTTTTTAGTGCATTCTTTCTCAAGCTCTGTATGGTGCTGTGTTAAGTGCTCTGTGATTGTAACTTGCCAGCCAAAAGCTTATAACCCATTTGACAACTCCTTGATGGAATGGTTACTACACAGGAATATATTTGCGTACAGTTTTTATGTCAAAGTGCTGATGAATATTGTATTTCTCTGTCTCATACTGCTGACCCATAATGAGCTCAAATTTTTGCTTAAAGCCTTCCAGGCAGCAGCAGACCCATAATAGCATGTGTATGAAAGTAGGCTCATAGTACAGTAAAGGTTATGTTGATGTCTTTGTTTATCATAGCATTTCTTCATCTGGGGGGAAAAAAAAAAAATCCCTTCTCATACTGTAGATGACAGTGAGAAGTCATTGGAAGATGTATTGCTGATGTTTTTGTACATTGCATTTGTCTGTAGTATAGTATGTTGTAAAGGATCCCATCTAACAGTTCATACCCCATCTCCATGTATGCAATTTTGTAACTCTGTCGGTTCCACCGCAAAGAATGAGAGGCTGTGAATACTTCAGGTTCTCTAAACACTAAGTAGTCCAGTGAACAGATATCATAAGCCAGGGATCAGGTATCAGGAGTCTTGCTTTTGGGTTAATGGTAAACAGACAAAAAATAATAATAAATTTACTACAATAATAACAGTCATAACACCAAATGTCTGCACCACAGTTAAATACATACAAAAGTCTCTTATAAAGTCTCCTTCAAAAAGTAAAAGTATGATTGTCAGCCCCTTCCTGTATCCCTGGGTGTTCCGTAAGTTAGCCAGCCGTGTAGCACTCGAGCAGGAACACCTCACAGGAGTCACTAATGGGACATGAAGGATGCCTCTCCTGTCCGGTCCTCGACAGAAGTAGGACCCTAATGAGGAAACCCATAAAATAAACAGTTCACTCTCAAGTTCACCCAGTAATGAAAAAATTACAACATTACGAACTCAATATAAAACCACAAAATTAACACAATCACTGAAGTGAAAAGACGTCAAGAGTTACCTTACCTGGCTGGTGGTTGGGGAGCAACTGACGGTACTACGAATGGAAACTACCATCTAACCTCCTGTGCCACGTCACGCCCCCTAGCTACTTGCCACCTCACCAAATGAACCCGAACTAAATACCAAAGAAAAAAGGACAAATCAGTGTCCGAGCCGAATGACACTCAGGCACGAAGCACTTAACATACTATACCCTCACAGAAGCTGATGTTAAGTTATCTGTCCTTGAATCTGTGTATCTGTTTCCGTTAACAATGTACATGTTGCATGTTTACAGTATTTTGCTTTTTTACATATTCAGAGTTTTTATTGTGCACTGTATCAAGGCAGTATATTGTCACTTACTCTATATTTCACAAAAAATAGATTATACTAATGCAGTGCGTTCTTTCCTTGTTTCCATACTGCTGATTCCACAATATTCATGATGTCACTGAAAAGTAATGATAATTGCTTGATTATTTTAAATGGTATTTTTCACTGCATAATGTGTTGTTTCAGCATTTAAAACAAAAGAGCGAGAATCCAGCACTGCTGTCAAATAAGACTAGGGAAGTTAGTAAAGGGACACTTTAGTTTAGGAGAGAATTTTCATTGCATTGTAGCAGTATGCTCAAAAGATAATAATGTGTCACAGTTTCTCACATTGGTTTATTTTCAGAGCAGAGTGGAGTAAAACCACATTCTCTTTGACCTGGCCTAACCAAGATGATCCTCTCATTAACCACTCTGTTCTCATATGACTTTTGTGCCTTTTTTTTTTTTTTAAGTTTCACCATAACATCTTTATTAGAATGGAAATTAATTTCTTACTTAAAAAAAAAAATACTACACCATGTTGAGATACAGTATCACTTTCAGAAAAGAAAGATCCAACAATGCTTCCCATCATAATTGGTTCTGTTGTTGGAGGAATTGTGCTGATAGTGCTGGTCTTCATATGTGTTGCCATATACTTGAAAAACAAGAAGAGAATGGACAAAGTTCAGCCATTACAGGTATGTTAAATTATATGGAACAAGCACCTGCATATCCCTACATACTCATCCTTTTCAGTTCACCTTTCTAATTCAGGAATTTGGCTACTTGGTGCTCTGTGTTTCATGTAACAACACAGTTGGTCATTTCTGGAATACTCGTCCCTGATTCATCCCTCCATTTTGCCTAGAACTTTCAGTCTTTTAGATACAGTTTTTCCTAACACTTTCAGAACTCATGGATCTTGATTTTGCCTTTCCTGGATTTGACGATCTAGGAAAAGAATAGGAATGCAGGCTCTCTGACATTTGTTTTTCTGTCTTGGTATAAAAGAAATATTCCTCCACGCCTTCCAACTTAGATCATTGGTACATACTTCCACTAGTCCAGGTTACACTTCATCATATACCCCCCACATTTTCTCTTCTCTACATTTTTGGTTTACATCTTCTCATTCTACTATCAGTTGCTAGTCTATGAAATTTTCCATAATAGTTTTTTTTTTTTTTTTTTACAGTATATTATAATATGGGTACTGGCAGTGTAAAACAAAGGTAGGTAGTTAAAGCAAGCAAAAACACCACTTTTATTTAGAACTTATTTTTTCATTCCACTAGATGACAGACTCGAAGCAACCCACCTACAGCTCCATCCACTTTGATCAGGCAATGGATGGCACAATGGCCTCACTTCTTAAACACAGAGGCCCAGGAAACTTGAGCAAGTAAGTTAACTACCTGCAATTTTTACAGTTGGATATTACAGTCCATAGTGGAAATTTGCTTCAAGCATCACTGTGTGATTTGAACCTGCTAGTCTGTTGCATTCAAGAAGTTTGTTTTATGTTAGTTTGTAAATGATAATTATGTGAAAATATTCACAGCACAGTCAACACTTTGCCACTACAGTGCTTCCAGGTCACTGGTTCATGTTGTACAGCAAACTTCTGATATCAACTGTACAAGGTTCTGTACAACCTCCCAAGTCCAAACATCCAATTTCCAAAACTTCCACTTTCCAAAATATTTTTTTCTGCAATTGGGAGATGTTGATATCATCCGTCTTCACTCAGTCAGTGCTTAGTTGAAGACAGTTTATTTGTGGGCAAGTATAACAACGGATGATATATTATTAATACATGGTACTTCTATCAATCTATTGCCAGACGCCTTAATCCCATACAGGGTGGCCACAAACAAATTGCCTCTACATCGTCCTGTCCCTCGCAATTTCACTGCCCTGCTCCCAACTTACACCCCCCTCTCTCATATACCTCTCCACTGCATCCCTCCATCTCATCCTTGGCCTCCCCCTCCCTCTCTTCCCCTCCACCTCACTCACATACACTCTCCTCATCAGTCTCTCACTCTCCATCCTTCATTGTATTTATTTTTGATGATATTGTAGGCCATTTTTTACATGATTCTTTTCATAGTTACCATTACAGTTCAACTTTCTAAAATATTTCATTTTTCAGAAAGCCTTTAGAACTAAGCATTTTGGACATGAGTGTATGTACTGTGTCAGGAAGGGTATGACCACTTGTAGAGTGTTAATAGTTCTTTTACACTCAGATGTTAGGCTGAGGGGTTCAGTTTTTTACCTCTTTTTCAAGTTAATTGTTTTTCCTTTCCAATGAGGCACCCAGACAACTAATTATTTTTATTATTATTATTATTATTATCATCATTATTATTGTTATAATCACTCTCATCTTAAATGTCAGGACCAACTTGCCTTGCCCCAGGTCCCTTTGCTCCTCATGGGGCGACATAGGATTGCATGATGAATGGATGGATGGATTATTATTATTATTATTATTATTATGAAGAGGTAGGTGGGGGCACTCACCATCCACTCACTCAGTGTAGTTCTGCTTTTGGTGTGGCAGTATCTAGCGTGTCATAATTTCCTTTCCTATTGATCTCATCTTCAGCCGTAGCTTGTCATCAGGCGGATCATACTCAGATGAGGGAATTTACATTGAGAGGAGATCTACAGCTGACAGCTCGCAGGCCAGCTCTGGCCCAAACTCAGCAGGGGGATCAGGAAGCTATGATTCAGGGGCAGGAGACGAAGTACCCCAGGCATTTAGATATCGCAGCCCAACTAAAGAGGAGCTAGAGCGCTCAGGACCAATTCCAGAGCATATAGTAAGTATGATTGCCATACAGTATTGATGGTGAGTGGCAGTTTAATGTATTTTGAATTGTTTTTATCCAAGATGCATTTAGTAATTCAGAAGGAACATGGGAGGAAGTAATGCTTGTATTATTTGATTTGTTTACTTGTTTAATAAGTTACCAGTTATGCATTAACAATATCTTCGTGTCTGTGTGTGTGTGTGGGTGTGCTTTTTTTCTTTATAGTGCATTATCTGTTGATTTTTATTCTTTGAAGTATATGTAATGGATTTGATGACCATGTTGATTTATTGTGACCCATAACATCATCATTTGGATCATGGTCATGATTTTTTTTTTTTTTTTTTTTTTTTTTTTTTTACATCTGGTACTAGGGAAATCCAGGATCTGGAAAAGGAAGCAAGTAGTTTCAACTGTATGCTTTCACATGCATTTTTCCACACCTTTGTCTTTTCACGGTCTCATAAGTTTTGCCCAAGATTTTTCAGTGATAGGTCAGACTATCTTCCAGACAGCTCTGTCTTTCCACTGTCTTTGTACTGTATACTTAAACTTTTCCATTGTATAATTACATACTCATTCAGGCTATGTGCATTCCTCTCCACTGTATATATTGTTTATGACTACTATTACTTCCATTCTTTCATAAGTTTCTGTTTTACTCTAATGTTTAATTAATAAATTTTTACTGAAAATATTCCAGGATTATGATATGCGTGGCTTAAGACTGGGTCATGAGCTTCCAGGAAAACCAGATTATTTGTTACGAGAATTGCCAAAATGGCCAGATTGGACAAAAAAGGTTGAAAGGTTTTGATGTGAGTAGATAAGTTAGTAGAGCATCCAGTAGAATTACTGTGTATTGAACTTGGCTTTGTACTTAGTTGATGACTACCTTCCTGCTTTGTTGCATTTGTTTATTGTAGGCTATTCTTTCCATCTAATGTTATTGCCTGCCTGATATAGAGTACTGTTGCGGATGCATTGAATATTTATTCGCTGCCTTGGCTATATCTCAATAACATCCATATCTGTAAATCATTATATTGCTTCTGCTTGCTGTTCAGCAGCTAAATAGCAGGAGCCAGTCATTTTTATTTTGAAACTCTTGCCTTTTATGACCTTGTCTACACATTACAGTGTTTAGACTTGTGAGGTATACAGGTATATGATTTTATAAGTGCCTTTATAATAATGATGCTGTACATTTTTCATGTGCTTAAGAAACTTTTTGTAAAGTTCCATCCATATATATATATATATATATATATATATATATATATATATATACACAATATATATACAATATATAAATTGCCAGACGCCTTAATCCTGTAAGGGGTGGCCATAAACAAATCGCCTCCATGTCGCCCTGTCCCCCACTATTTCATTGCCCTGCTCCCAGCTCACACCCTCCTCTCTCATATATCTCTCCACTCGATCCCTCCATCTCATCCTTGGCCTCTCCCTTCTTCTCCTCTCTTCCACCTCACTCACATACACTCTATTCGTCAGTCTCTCGCTCTCCATCCTCTCCACATGGCCAAACCACCTCTGTGTGTTTTTCCTAATGTGTCCTATCATATCCACATCCACACCACAACGCTTCTTCACTTCCTCTTTTGTCAGTCTGTCTCTCCATGTGACTCCACATCCTCTGCTCAAATAATTCATTTCCACTGCTCTTGCTCTTGACTTATGTCCCTCCAACAAGGTCCAGGCTTTACTTCCATGCATTAGAGTTGGTAACACAGTACTGTCATGTAGTAGCTTTTTCACTTCCATGCTCATTCCCTGTTTCTTATCACTGCTTTCAGGGAACCAGTAATCTTTCTTTCCTGCTGTACCCTTTCAAGCACTTCACCCGCCAAACTTCCATCCCTACTCATCACACCACCCAAGTACTTAAACACACTCACATTTTTTTCCATTTCCTCCTCATCCAACCTCACTGTACAGTACATACACTGACTTCACGTCTCTCGAAGACCATAACTTTACTCTTCCCTACATTCACCTTCAGATTCCGTTTCTTACACACTCTCCCGAACTCATCCACCAAGCTTTACAGCTCCCCGTTGTCTTCACATAACACAGTATCATCTGCAAACAACAGTACAGGGAGTTTCCAAACACTGCCCTCTCTCACTAGGGCTGCTCCAACATCCACTGCCCTACATTGTATCTCCTTTATAACCCCATCCATATACAGATTGAACATCCATGGAGACATTACACATCCTTGTTTCAGTCCAACCTTCAAATGGGAAAATTCACTTAGTTCACTATCCGCATGCACTGCAGCCTTAGCACCCTCGTACATATGCTTCACATTCTTCAACAACTTCCCAGCTACTATATTTATTCTTAATACTTTCCACAGTCCTTGTCTATCCAACTTGTCATATGTTTTCTCCAAATCCATGAAGGCCACATACAACTTCTTTCCTTTCTCTAGAAACTTTTCCACTAAAGATTTAAATGAATATCTGATCTACACAACCTCTTCCCTTCCTAAAACCTCCTTGTTCTTCTCCAATAATCCTCTGTTATTTCCATTACTCTGTCAATAAGTATCCTACCATATACTTTTCCTGTTATGCTAAGAAGACAAGTACCCGTATGATTACCACACACTTCTTTTTCCTCATTTCCTTTGTACAGGGGAGTAATTATACCTTACATACATACATACATACATACATATATGTATATATAATATAACCAGCAATTTCAAAATTATGGAACAGTACAGAGTGTACACAAATTGTTTGAGTGGTTTAGTTCTTATATAAAACTTATGAAGGGATGAACATTATTACTCTTTATTTGTCTTCTTTGAGATAAATGGTCAGTGTTTTGATTTAACTGTAACAATGTAAACAGTATTTACATTTCACACAGCCACTTAATAGTCATTAATTAGATACTTTGTAACATATGGCTGTCACGCTAACCTGTGGTGTGTGTCTGACAGTTATGATGATGTCAGGGTGGCAGTCACAGAGTGTAGAATGCTTTATTGAGAGTAAGTCTTCATTCAGTCTGCAGGAAACTTATAGTTTCGTGTCACAGTAAATGACCTTCCGAAAAATTTCAACACGTATGATACCGCCAGTTTCAGGAAACATAGATTTTGTGGAATAAAAGTGCAGGTTCTTTATGCCTTTTATGATGAAGGTTATGACTGTTTTATATGTGTTTGTCTGCAGTCACACAAATTGACACAAACTAGAGCTCGTCAATTACAAATGCCACATTCGGATTCAGACTTAGTGTCATTGAGCTGCTTTTCACACTGTGACTCCTGGACTTTGGACTAATGGCCATACATTTAAAATATTTTTGTGGCATTCTACGTTTGTGTGATCATGGTGACCCACCAGTGGATTTCATACTTTGTATGCTGACTTGTAGTCACAATTATGATGAGTCTGGTAAACCTGATGGTGCAAGAAAAATGGTTTTGTAGTATCAGTTCTTATTATTTATTCATGCAATTAAATGAGAACCACCTCTGACTACTTCACATTTATTCTAATAATTTAAGCATCTGGTGATCACACAGATACAGCATCCCACAAATATAGATTCCACAGTTTGTATAAACATATCATTTAGTGTCAAGTGCAGTTCAAGGTCTTTACATATTTTCGTAAGCATACAACTGCTGGTTTCAAAAAACCTCTCAGCAGTGTGGCTTCGCTTGTGGTGTGAAAGAGCATGACTGCCATACTGTACATGAAACATTATGCAGTTAACAGTTGTTAAGCATCTCTCTCTCTCTCTCTCTCTCTCTCTCTCTCTAAACACAGGTAATTGTTACTGTATTACATATATATGTTGATTATTTCTTTCAGAAGACAGGTGGATGGTAAATGTTTGTCCTTTCTTAACAGTAATATATGAGACTGAAACCATTTGGACAATTATGGACAGACTATTAAAGCAAAATGCCCTTATGTATTTCTTACCATGTAGAAATAACAATTTGGTAAAGCAAATATATGCATTATAATTAAGTGTTTATTTGCAGCTGATGCCTATTGAACACATGAGCACATCATCCTGCAACATATATAATGAGATTAATGTGTGGGTAGTCAAGTAGCTAAACTGATGGTAATTGCAGTTGCAGAAAATAGAGAAGAGTGTAGATGGGTTGCTGCCTGGGTCGCCCCAAGGTGCAGTCACAGTACAGCACAGATGGTGATGATGGTGGCAGGGTTAGACATTTATAAAGCTTCTTCCTCACTCTGATATAGCCATTGTGTTGCCACATCAAACAGTTGCATCTCAACATTTGCTTCTATCTTGGATGTTGCTTTTTTATGTGTAGACTGAATGAAATAAGTTGTCATTTTAGTTCAATCCTTTTAATATCAGTTATTCTTAAATCTGTAAGAAAGAAGCACTTTTTTTTTGTTCTCTTTTTTTGTACTGCTCCATCACATCTTGCCAAGTAGCAAAGTAATATTTTTCTTTAAAACTGCATGCCTGGAAGGCAAAAATTTTTAAATGTAATAATTGAGGTGCTTGGAGGGAAAACCAGGTAAGCGCCACCCCGTCCAGAAACGGAGTTACATATACCATTTTATTCCCCAAATCCTCTTCTACCACTACAACAAGGGTTTAAGCGAAAAAGATGTCCCTAAGATGGTTGAAAATTACGATTTTTAAAGGGCTGTGAACGACCGTACTGCTATTGATAGCCAACCACTCCATGACATTACCATTAGGTCCATTTTGGCTTAGTATTTTCTTCTCCCAAGTACTGCATCCTTGGAAACCAACATCATGTCCGGTTTTCCTACTTGAGTTAAGGCAATTTTACCATAGTATTCATGTCAAAACACGCACTTATTGTAAGCCGCATGTATGTGAGGCTAAGAGTGAGAGGGAAAACCAGGCGAGCGCCACACAGCAGGAAGTGGCTGCAAGACGTGGCAATCGTGTGGCTCGACGCATACCACCAAGCTTTTTTTTATGACACCATCATAAAGGCACATGTCCTTACTTACCTACTGACATATTTTCAGTCTCAATATCTTATAGCTGACCTACAATAACACATATTATAGGTAAAAGTACTGCTACTTTGTCGTCGATTGTTGTCTAACAAGAGGAGAAAGAAGATGCTATTGAATTTTTTCGTTTAAAATACCACTAATTATCAGCGTCTGAGTATCATTATGGAAAAGTAGATGACTTAGGCTACATGGAAAAAAAAACAAGAGCAGAATATCTTCATTGGTTGAAAAGTTATGTCATATTTAGAGTACACAAACTTTAACAGCGTTTTTTTTCTGTTTTCTTTTTTTGGCGCTTACCTGGTTTTCCCTCTAATGGCCTCAATTATTACAGTACAGTTCTGTACTGTAATAAACTTTATTGCCAGACTTTATAAGTTTTTTGGAATTACTGAAGCAAGCTGTTTCGATGAATTCTAGATTATTGCTTATGGTGGTAGAAGTCTTGGGTTGGAGATGGCTGTGTGTTAACACACAAGGTTTTGAATACTGTATACAAAATGGCTGGAGGTTTTTCTGTCATGAAAATGCTGCTGGGACAAATTGATTTCCTAGAGCTTAAGTGATCTGAACTGTGATAGCCCAGCCTTGGGCTATCACAGTTCAGTATTAGAGGATTGGCTGTTATTGGTAATATTATAATAGTGTAAATCTGTGTTGCTCTTAAACAGATGAATTTATAATTTTGGTATAGATGTTAACAAATGACTGCAGGAATTGTCTCAGTTGAAATTGCATACTGTATTTGAATAACAGTTGTATTATGATCTTACTCTCTCTCTCTCTTTCCATTCTAAACAGGGAAATTTACTGGCTTCTCTGGGTATATTGCCTGTTTTGTTATGTAGTTACTCCTGACCAGGCCTATATTGAGCTCCTGTAATAATTAATTACTGTGAAATGAAAATCATATCCAGTGGTGTGCATACACAGTTTGGAAAGTAGGGGCTCCTGGGGACACCAAACCCCATGCTGGTTATTACTTGAACTACTTGAGGATGATGTTTGTGAGGGGACTTATAACTCGCAAGGTAAAAGGCCACAGGCTGTAGCCCCTTTGAGCCTTACCTGTGAAACCCCTGATCATATCAACCCTGAAAAACATCAGTTAGGCTCTCAGCACTGATGGGGCGATGAGAGAAGTAAAAACACGAGTAATGGAGAGAGGGATGACGTTGGTAATGAATGGTGATGGATGGAATATCTCAAATTTGTTTAATGCTAATGATGTAGTACTACTTGCAAATACCGGACAAGAGCTTGGTAGACTAGGGCAGTGCTTTGCTGATGTCTGAATGTTGTGCTTTGAGAGTAAATGTAGAAGAGTAAAATGATGGTTATTGAGAGAGAAGATGACTCCCAGTGATATTACAGTAAATGGAGAGAGAGAGACTGGAATTGGTGAGAGAGTTCAAATACTTGGGTACAGTGATAGAAAAGAGAGGAAAATGTGCAAAAGAAGTGACAAGTAGAGTGACACAAGTAAGGAAAGTAGCTGGTGCTATGAAGTATTGATAAGAAACAGAGGCCTGAGTGTTGCAACTGCATGAGGCTTACATGAAGGAATGTTAGTGCCAACTTTAACATATGAACGTGAGACTATGGTGTGGCAAGAAAATGAAAAGTCAAGAGTGAGAGCAGTGGAGATGAGACTGCTGAGGAATGTATGTGGAGTACAGAGAGTGGATATGATACAAAATAATGTGATATGTGAAAGATGTGGAGTGAGGAAGTCTGTGGACACGAGAATCGAAGAGAGTGTACTGAGATGGTATGATCAAGTGGAGAGAATGGATAACAACAGAGTGGTGAAAAAGGTACATCTGAGCGAATTTAAAAGAGGGAGGAGGTGAGGTAGGCCAAGGAGAAGGTGGAGGGATATGGTGGATGAATGAGGAGGAAGAGAGGTATGGAAGTCACTGAGGCTAGGGGACTGACAAGAGATCAAGCTACATGGATTAGTGTTTTGAGAAGAAAAGAAGAAGTGCATGATCAGGGATTTGGCACCTCTTTTTAACATGACAGCTCCTGGACTGACTCTTGGATACGTTTATGTGAATCTACAGAATGTAGTGAAAGTTTTTGGTGTATCAGAGAGAGCCAGGATTTAGTGGGCTTGAATAATGAGTGAATGGAAACATGGCCCATTGGATTTGGCAAACTTTGGCTCTCTGTACATTGCTACTCCTCACCCTGTCCTAGGGTGGGAAATATGGTCTGGATGATGATGATAATGATGATGATGATGAATGATATCCATTCATCCTTCATCCAATCCTGTGTTGCCCCATGAGGAGCATAGGAGCCTGGCGCTAGGCAAGTTGGTCCGGACATTTAAGATGAGAGTGACCAGCCTCACTCAACTCTGAATGGTATTATGTAAGCAGTAAACCCCAACCACCCCTTGGATATAAACCTGCACAGACTCAATCTGATTGGAGCACCTCAATTACCCACTAAACCACCAGGCACCATAATTTGGTTATAGGGTTGTCACCCAGCATAGTAAATGGTGTCCTGGTATACAGGAAACCATTTGGCTTGTCACTCAGTGAAGAGTCACTCATAGGCAGAAGGAATATATATATATATATATATATATATATATATATATATATATATATATATATATATATATATATATATATATATATATATTCACTCACTGTGAGCTGCTTTTTAGTGTATGCTTAGGTTTTGTACATTAAATCTGCTCCTAACTGAAGCAGTTCAGTCAAGCAAGTCAAATGTGTTCCTGAACAATTACTTTGAGTATATTGGAATATTGTGCAAAGTGAATCTGTATGAGAGCTTTAGAGTCTGTGGTGCATAGTTTTTTAAGCATCAGTCTTATATAGTAAAGTATATTAATGCAACTCTTAGTAGACTGTAGTATTGAATGATATTGGTTGTCTGCTTGTCTAGTAATTCTCCCTTCATTAGTGGACATGCCTAACCAACCATTAGTATGTATTCAGCAGTACTGCATTGCTCATCTTGTTAAGTAAGCTTTGCATTTTCTTCATTATATAGAAATTTAATGAGGTGGTAGCACTGATGCATGGTATAATGGGCCACTTATTGGCTGCAAGAGTGATGGTTTATTACACACTTAATATATCTATAGTATTTAGTTTAATGGTAGCCATGTTTTATTTTTTTTATTTTTTTCCAATACCTGGTACCTGCATTTGCATGAAGATTTTAGACCTAACATTTTATAAAAATAAATTAATAAATTACTTTACATTTTCATGCAAACTTATGATTTTCATTGGTGTTTGTCGGCAATATTGTATCATTTTAGTAATGTGCTAAAACTTACCTATTAGTTGATAGAGGTCAGTAATGAAGGTATCTCTGGATTTTAAATATTTAATGTTATTATCTTAAAGTGTTGTCAGAAGGTACTATTTGTATTATTTTGGAATGGTTTATTTACCATTGATGTCAGAGTACTTGCATTCTGTAGTTATTGTACTCATGGCCATCAAGTAGCAGTGTTAATTCATGCTGGCATGTTACTGTGTTACTGAAGCATGCAATCGCAGCACAGTACTTTAATGGAAATCCCTTATAAAGGCCTAACTGCCTCAGGCCACTCATCCAGTCTCTCTCTCTCTCTCTCTCTCACACACACACACACACACACACACACACACACACACACACACACACACACACACACACACACACACACACACACACACACACACACACACACACACACACACACACACACACACACACACACACACACACACACACACACACACACACACACACACACACACACACACACACACACACACACACACGGAAATAAGGATAAAGAACTGGTTTAATACTGACTGTAAAAATGCAAGAGAAAAGAGATTTGCTGTGGATCAGTTACAGACGACATAAAAGCGAGAGAACGTATAACAACTTCAAGCAGGCAAGAAATGATTCTACAAGGTTAAGGAAAGAAGCTCAAAGGCAGTTGAGGAAGACATTATAAATAAAAGTTCCAATTAGCCAGAGTTGTTTTACAGCTACATATGAAACAAAACAAAAGTTAAAATACAATCCATCATGGATGCGGGGAAAATCTCTATCAATAAAGAAGATATTTGTGAATTACTAAAAAAAAATTTCCAGTCAGATTTTACTAAAGAAAGTTGATTTGTGACAGATTAAAACAAACAAGCATGCTCAGACATACAGTATTAGCAGATATACATATAATGAAACAAGAGGTCCAGGAAGAGATGAGGAAATTAGACAGGGGAAAAGCTAATGGTCCTGACGAGATTTCGTGTTGGGTATTACAGGAATGTGCAAAAGAGCAAAGCAGACCATTACATTTAATATTCAGAGAATCCTTAAGACAAGGAAAACTACCTGATGTTTGGAAGAAACCAAACATTGGGTCCCTTTTCAAGAATGGAAATAGACAAAATCCACTTAACTACCGACCAGTATCACTGACCAGCGTCTTAAGCAAGATGTTAGAAAACTGATACGAAGAATTTAGGTAAATCACCTGGAAAAAGACAGTATGATAATAAAAAGACAGTTTGGTTTTAGAAAGGAAAAATCATGTGTTACTAACTAATTAACCTATTAAGTTACATTAAGTTACTACTGTATAATAGAGTTGCAGACATCATATATTTGGATTTCAAGAAGGTATTTGACAAAGTACCATACAAAAGACTTTTATGGGAACTGGACAATCAGGGAGGTATCCAAGGTAATCTGTGTGATTGGATGCAAGATTTTCTCAGTAAAAAGGAAATGAGAACAGTGTTAAGGGGAAATTACTCATCATGGAGAGATGTGACAAGTGGAGTTCCACAGGGCTTGATGATGGCACCAATTATGTTTTTAATATATATAAATGACACAGACAGCAACATTGGAAATGGAATCTACCTAAATATGTTTGCTGATGATGCAAATATACAAAGGGAAATTACAAACACAGACTCTTGCATAGAGCTACAAGAGGAATTAAATAAGCTTCATGAATGGAGCAATAGATGGCATATGGAATTCAGTGTGGACAAATGTCATGAAATAAAATTTGGTAAAAGTGAAGAAAGACTGGACTGGAACTATAAGTTAGGAAGTTGAACCCTAAACACATCAGAAAGGGAAAAGGATTTAGGAGCAATTATCAGTAACAGACTATCACCGAATGACCACATAAATGAAAAAGTAAGGAACATGTACACACTGCTTGCTAATATGAGGGTAGCATTCACATATATAAATGAAGATATGCTGAGGAAGATAATAACATCATTCATCAGACCAACTCTGGAGTATGCATCAGTAGTCTGGAATCTGCATCTCAAAAAACATAGATAAGATTGAGATGGTGCAAAAGGGCCTCAACAAGATGGGCGCCAAGTTTAAGGGACCTAAGCTGTGAAGAAAGACTTGAAAAATTAAATCTGCCAACATAACAAATGATAAGGAAAAGAGGGGTCATGATTATTTTTAACTGCATCACAGGAACAGAGAAAATGGATGTAAATAAGTATATAAGCTATGGGGAAGCGGCATTAAGAGGACACTGCAGAAAATTGTACAAAAAGAGAGGTGATAAAGAGGTAAGGAAATTCAGTTTCCCAAATAGAGCAGTTGATCTGTGGAATGCACTGCCGAATGAAACAGTGTGTGCCAAAACATTTCATAAACTTAAAGATATGTATGATAAACATGATTCAAAACACGGGACAGTACAAGCTTGGCTCATTCCTGTAAAGATACAAGTAGGTGAGGACAATTAGGTAGGAACACACACACACACACACACACACACACACACACACACACACACACACACACCAGCTCAGTGGTAATGCTCTTGCCTAGCATCTGCTAAGATGGGGATGTGAAAAGTTTCATTGACGAAGCGGGTGGGTGCTGTCCCCCTTGAGCAAGGGGATGGGTGTGTGCATGTGTGAAGGTCAAGGCTGTGCCCTTAGATAGGACTATATGAACTCTCAGCTCTCTTCCGGGAGGGTTAAAAGCTGGTGATCACAACCATCATGTGATCCTGACTGACCCGGTGAATTACACACACACACAGACACACACACACACACACACACACACACACACACACACACACACACACACACACACACACACACACACACAAAAGAGCTGACTACAGTTAACCATCTGGGAGTGATGTCAAACTTGTTTTGAACTGCATTATTCACAATCAAACCATATAGCTTGTGAGAACGGTCACTCTTTTACATGTCATGCTACTGAAGGCTGTGTTACAATCTTACATGATACTTAAGGGCTGTGTGTGTATAATGGAATGGTTACTTCACCATAAAGTGTCAGAATCCCTGCATATTGCAGTTATAGCAACATGACTGTATATGTTTTTTACTTCCTCTTGTCCATTACTCAACTATTCTGAAGTTGTCTCATTTACTTAGTTGGTAATACATTACAGTATATTACACCATAGCTCAGTTTTACTGCTACACAAAATAGCTACAGAAATCATTATACAATTTGCTGCCAATACTGGGTACTAAATCCATAACAGTAAAAGTAGTTCATATTCACAGGTCTGATTAAATTACTCAGAGTGTGAACAAATGATAGTAAACCTTAATTATCTGATGAGGCAAATATTATAAAATGCTTATGTAAGTTTTTATGTGAATATACTGTGCAGTGAGGAAATGGTTTCTTTTTGCAGAGGAAGAAGATCATGGCAGAGCGTGAAGCTCTTCCTGGAACACCAGGGAGCCTAGCCTAATTCACATTCCTAGTTGGGCCAGATGGCAACGCAAGAGCTACATCCCACTTCTCACAGCCCCTTAACGGACAATCATAGGGACAGCTGGCTATCTGCTCCCAGTCCACTTTCTAGATGCAGAGGTTGCATTATAGAGTATATTTTGTTTACCTGTTGTATTATGTGGTTTAGGTTTTGAGATGTATACCATATATTTTTGTCTTTGAGATACAATTAGCCTACTGTAGTAATAGTCCGAGGATAGTCATCAGTGTAGCTTTCTGTTTGTTTTGTGAAACAATATCTGGAACTTCAGAAAGTATTACAAAGAATGTCGGCTAAAAATTAGTACTGTATATTAAAATGTATTGAAAAATCAGTACATATCTGCTCACAAGACTGAATGTTGATTAGAAGAGTGAGCTAAGAATGTAGTTTATTTTTCTTGAAAACAGTCACCTAAGTTGGGTAGAGATTGGAGTTGTTATTTGATTAGTCATTGATCGGTGCTTAAGTTTCATACATGAAATTCACAAGAGCTTGACAGTATTTTTAATAATTCAGTGTTATCATGACATCATGCACAGTTTTGTAATAAACACCATCACTGTGTATTGTGCTGCATTTATGAACATAATTAAAAATGGAGAGACGTGTGCTGTACATGGATTGTTTTCAAATTTTATATATAAATGAATAATTGAATTGAATATGTGATTCACCATAAAGTTAATTAAGCTTGGACATCATTCTACTTTTTGAGAGATTAATTTCTTTCTAATAAATTAATTTGGTGTGTTGTAATAAACATATTACTGTATTTAGTATAATCTTTCCTGAATTGCTCTCAGTTCACCTTGCCATATGATTTAGCCAGATCTATAAATGCCTTTATTATTTTTCACTCATTCTCACAGACTTTTTGCAGCACTGCCTTCTTGCGTATTTTTTTAATCCATACATCGTCTACCATTCTGGAAACCACCTTCTTCATCACTCACAAGACGTACTGGCGTCTGCCTTACCCTTACTGTCAGTTTTATTTTATATACATAAAACTCTAAACAGACAGTTTCCTTCTTATTTTATTTATTTATTTTTCACACATTTCAGAGTGGTAGGTAGGAGTACAAACCATTCATTAACTCGAGATAGTGCTGCCTTCAAGTGACAACAGAATGACAAACCAAATGGTTTCTAGTATCCCAGGAACCTGTCCACTACACAGGTAGGAACCATAAAACCAAATGGACAGCTGGTAGTTGGTGTGCAATATGGATGTCATATAAGAGATTAAATCTGAGAAATGGTTTGGATTTATAGTTCACAGAATGCCTCCCAGGGAGAAGTGACTAGTCACCTTCCCCTTGGATATCAGAAATAAGCAGCCTAGGCCTGGGCCTCTACCCTCCCTTGGGGGCATTAAAAGGTTGGATGATAGAGAAATAGAATAAGTGTAATGGGTCATTTTGGACCACCAGAGGAAAATGGTAACAGATAGGACTGATGAACTAACTGAAATTTTAACAGTGCATATGATGTGCACTGTGCCACAGTGATGCAGTGCCAACCAGAATTAACCGTTCCGCATGCTGGCAAAATGTGAGTTGAGAAGGTGTACTTTTTAAAGTGTTGGAATAGCTATGTTTTATTTGTGCCAGTTTGCATATATCATCAGCATGATTTGACTTAGTGCTAACATATTCAAGAATTTAAAGGAACACTGGAGTACCAGAATGTCCATCTCAGTTTGGATTTTGAGCATTAGACATGAGGTAAATGCAGAAAACAAGATAAACATGCTACCATCAAGCCACTGTGAATCCTAGTGGAGAGAGTTATTTGCAATTCATAACTCAGTGATGTACAATACACACTGAAAATATATATGGTTTAGAGAGACTGCAGAGACTATTGAAAAGAGCCTGATAATTATAAGATTAGAAGAGAAAGATTCTAGGAGATGTTTTTGACATGAAGAATGGGAGAACAATGCATAGGTTTGTCTGGCAGTACAACTGTGGTATGAGAGAAGTAATAGCTAGTGACTGGTGGTAGGTGGGGGCACCCATCATCCACCCACTTGATGCAGCCTAGTGCTGCCCACTTCTTTCATGTTTATCATTATTTTTCAGTGTTAGTCATCCACTCCTCCCATTGTTTCCGTCCTTCTTGTCACTGCTTATTACTCTTTCTCTCCACTTCAAATAACTCAACAATGAAGGACAGGCCAAATGGTTTCATGTAACTCAGGAAACCATTTACAATGCTGGGAGATAACACAGCTACATAACAGGGAGGTGTGGAGCCTACTATGGTTCATCTGTCTGCTGGATTGAGAGGTGCAAATCCAGCATCTACCAAGGAACCAAACTTCCATACTAATCCCTGCACCTTGCTATGGTGAGGTGCTGTCAACACCATGGGAACATCACTGCACTGGATGGCCCTGGAGGGGCAGTTGCTTGCCTGCAGTTGATGGGTCACTTGATCAAACAGAGTGGGATAGCACAACAACAATTGCAATAAGTAGGTAGTGACTTAAGTGGACATGTTGGAGTGCAGAGCTAGTGGTTTTACAGAATCCGTAATGGTTGTAATCATGGTATGGGAAACATTGAAGGAGAAAGAATTACTCGGTAGAATTTGGAGCTTCCTCAGATATGGTAAGGTGAAACATGATGTTTAAAAAGAGGGACAGTAGATTGATAGCATTTGAGTCTGGAGGTAACAAAAGCCAGACTGACTACTGTCATCAGGAGGAGGGATAGGAAGTTGGTTGTTGTTGTTGTTACATAACCCTGGTCTTTCTGGCCAAGTCGATCCGTCAACCGCAGGTAAGCACTACCAGTTTCAATGGGGCCGACCTGCAGTAAACAGTAGCTCACCCAGGGATGGACCAGGGTTCTCCCACATGGTGAGGTGCAAGGAAATATGATGAGGTTTGGCTCCTGAGTGGTTGCTGCAGCTACTTAGCTCCATCCATGGTACACAGCACCACCATATGTAGACTCCTTATCACCACCAGGAGGTTAGTTTGGAATGTGAATGTCATACTTGGTGAGGAATGTGTCTCAGCACAAACTGGTAGTCACTGACATCATTTTACACACCCAGGTTCATCTGCAGTGTACATTGTGGACTGCAGGAAGCTAGTCACTTCGGCCAGGTGCTCCCAGAGATCTTCTGTTTAGGTTATTTTGAAGGTTTGTTGTGAAAATGAAGTGCATGAAGCAAGTTAATTCGTTGTAGTGTGGAGGCCTGCATTGTGATTAGGGAATAGTGGATTGTTTATGTGTTGTATTTTGTGTTGGTACTGAATCAGGGAAGGGTGATAACTACATTGTAGATGGTGTAAGTACGGTTTGTCTATGTGGGATGAATGTCTGGTGAGGGTTCATTGAGAGAGCTGTTTGGTTGGAGGTTTTGGATGGCTGTGTGTTTGTGTATATGTTTGTGAAGTGTAGTGTTGGATGGAGAAGGAAGGATTGTATATTGAGGTAGTGCTGGGAAGTTGTTTGTATTTTGTTTGTAGTGGGAGGTGGTGAAACATAGCTCTACATGGTTGGGATGGATCCTTTGCAGTAGCAATGAAGGGTGTACTTACGGAGCTGACTTTGATTAACTAAGAAGCAACTAAATCCCCCCCCTCTCCAGAGCCAAGCTGTAGAAACACAGCGGGTTGTATGAACAGCAATGCATTTAGTGCAATAAGTGATAATTGTCAGAAGGGTGATGTAAAAAAAAAAAAAAAAAATGCGACCGTTGGGCCATTTCTTGGTGTCTGGGATAAACTCTGGCGTTCAAGTTGATGATGTTCATTGTACCATTTAGAGACTTTATGTTACTAAAACAATGCTTAAAACAGGTAAAGAGGGCGCACATAATGATGGCGGTGATAATAGTAGAAGAGAAACTCAAAATTTGGCCTGGAGGGGCTTGAGAAACCTGCCTCACCAGATCTCACCTCTCTCTCTCTCTCTCTCTCTCTCTCTCTCTCTCTCTCTCTCAGGCTGAGCATAGAACAGATAAAGAGAATGCACGTGGTGGTGGTGGTGAATGCCACCAAGGGAAGTAATTTGGTCAGTTGCCCTTAAATTTACTGGACCAAAGTAGCCTAGCCTAGACTCAGGCCCCTACACCTCGTAAGGAGGGTAATCTACAGTAGTTATATGCAGTGCACTGCAATGTACCAACCAACCTACCTGCTTGCTACAATGGCTGTTGGCAAACCACATTGCCCACCTAGCTACCGACCCACTTACCACAGTGCTAACGTGTCTGCCTACCCACCTACCCGTCTACCTACCTACCCGCCAGTTTCCCACAGTGCACATCTACCTGCCTACCAATATACTGTATCTAACTACCTCATTCCCTCCCATAGTCCCTACCTACCTACCTATCTGCCTATCTTCCCACTGTGCCTACCCACCCACTTGTCACAGTGCTACCTACGTACCTATTTACCAGTGTTATACCTCCTTACACTCCTACCAGCTACAACAGTGCCTACCTACGTACCTTCATAGCTGCCTATCTTCCAGACTGCCTACCTATCTTCCTGCATACTTACCTACCTACCTGCCTGACAAGGGTAATACCATTACAGCTGTAGCATTAAATTCATTTAACGTCAAATGATTTTACTGTGCGATAAGTGTCATGGGTAACACTTTTAATGAGATGCAGATAGCGCTTAAACATTAGTAAAGAATTGTAAATTTAATTATTACAATTATACAGTAACTTCCTTTGACTTTTTTTTATTATATAAGACAGTGAACCACAAGAGAATGCACAAAAACTGCGAAGGAATTTTTTGAAGAGGGGTCAGACTGATTCCTTCGAATTCAGTAATTTCCGCTGCTGCTCGAAGGAGAAATTCATTTCGGCATCCCACGGGGGGAAAGAATGTTTAAAGAATACCATTTCAACTAAGGATTTCCTTCCTTGGTACCCGTCTTGTAGCTGCCCTTTGTACTTTTTCAATCTTTATCTATGTGTTTTTGAGATGAGGATTCCAGACACCTGATGCATACTCCAGTTTTTTTTTTTTTTATGAGAGGAAGAAGGAACCAAAGGCCATGATAACGATGTTATTATCATTCTCAGCATGTCTTCATTTATTTTGGGTGAAACTATTTCGAATTTTGAGTCCATGTGACTGGCTTCGGATCACCTAATATTTCCGTGTGACTGTCATTGATCAAGTACTGACTTCTGCCACAGAGGGTAAGTTGTGCGTCACTGTTCGGCATAATAAGTTGCGATAAATGGTGCTGAACATCTGACTTTTTCATGAAATTATTATGCACCATCAAAGCCAGCCACTGAACATCAACAGCTGAACCAAATCCACGATTAAAAGTGAGCGACCTAGCGGAGCGGGCATCTAGTTTGAACTCTGCCATTGAATCATAGATTTTTTTCGTTTGTATATATAAGATAACGAGCAGCTGCAGCCAGGAGCTCGTGGAATGCCACTTCTTGCAGTTTGTTGTGTCCTCGATAAGCAAATGGCTGCTTATTAAAAGAAGCAGTTGATGTAAACCACTGCAAATAAGACAATTCCACCAAAGTAATCGTACATCCTAGACACGCCGTTTGGAAATCGCGCCAAAAGTAAAACGTGCGTTCACAGCGTTTGACATCCAGCGTTGGGTATGGCGATGTAAGGGGAATGTATACGAATTCAAAAACCTACATAACGGCCTTCAGAGGTAAGTTTTAAAAAATCCCTAATAGTAATGGTAATCCAGGAGAGGTGCAGGGTATATACGCACGAAGTTAAAAGGAGAAAGCCTACTGTGGGGCGAATATTGTTTGCTGTGCAAAATGAATATGTACAAAGTACTCCAAGAAGGTGAAGAACTGACGTGGTTGTGCAAACGCCGTAACACAACAAACCACAATTAGGCCCAAGGAAGCTAGAGGTAGGCTATTTACACCTTAACATTCAATGTCGGGACAACTCGAAATTTCAGTGTTCCAGTCCGGCTAACGGCAGACGCTTTTGATTGTGAATGAATCGTTGGAGCCTGAGAATGTCATCATTAAACAACTCAGCTCCAGTAATTCATTGCACCTAAATCTCAAACGCTTCTGTGTATCTATAACGGAGCTTCAGAATGTGAAGAAACAGGTTGGTTGAAATTTCCTGTCTTACGAGCAAAATGAGTTGTAGCCGCATGTGTAATAATATATGAGTAGCGACGTTAGCCAGTCTCTTGTGCCCCGCCCCCGGCTATTGCCGGGCGGCGCCGTAGCACAGTGGTAGCGCGCCGGACTCGTAATCGGGGGATTGCGAGTTCGAGCCTCGCCCGGGCTGCCGTGCCGGGAGTGGTAGCTCGCTCCTGTAACCCTAGCGGGGCTATATAGTCCAATACAGGGCTTATAGCTCGGGGGAAGTCCATTTCTCCCATTTTCCCAACTAATGCCTTGCCCTCTTCCAGCTGTACTTGTTTGCTGATTGGCTGAGATAATTATTCTTCTTATTGATAGAATAATGAGCCCTGCCACGAAACAGTATGGTATTATTTACTTTTACTTTGAATTCATTTCTGTATGACAAAGGAAGCTCTAAAATTTGCTAACTGAATCAAAATCATTTGAAAAGAACCAACCCGGCTCCTCCCGCGACTGCAGCTGAGTTTTGGCGCCAAAAAGTTAGGAGCTTGGCAACATTTTGCAGCTGTGCCGCTGTTACTATTAAACATAATATGTTTAAGTCGTCTGTCTGTCATGTCTGGTAAGTTACCACAGTATCATAACCATATTGTAGTTTTCCTTATTTATTTCCTTCATTAATTTTCTTAAAATTAGAGGGATCGAATACAGAAGTAGGAAAACGAAATGTCACTGGCTTCGCCTACTGAATACAGTAGCTTACATAAATTGCATTCCACCTGTCGCATCGTAATACTGTCCTTAGGCTATAGGAGAACGATTGCAGTATATGTATTTGTATTTTCTTATAATGGACACAAGGGCGCCATCCAAGGGTGGGGGGGGGGAAGGAGGGAAATGTCCCCCCTCTTTTCGATCAAGCGGGCTGCGGGAACAGTATAGTAATACGAGTTGAAGGAGGGAAATGTCCCCCCCTCTTTTCGATCAAGGGGGAACAGTAGTAATACGAGTTGTCAGGATAATATTAGAAATTAATTATAGCTCACGTGATTTACAGCCAAGTTTGCTTTTCCTCAATTTATAACGGGAGTATGTGGGTGCTGTCTCCCTAGAAAAAGCTTAAAGGCATGTAGGCTAATAATTATATATACCAACAATGCTGTATAAGAAATTTGATGACACGTGAAGACATTGAAATCTTATAGAGGGAAAAGGAGGTTGTATGTGTGTGTAATTCACCGGGTCGGTCAGGATCACTTGATGGTCGTGATCGTCAGCTTTTACCCTCCCGGAAGGGAGCTGAGAGCTCATATACAGTAGTCCGATCTAAGGGCAAGGCTGTAACCTTCACACACGCACACACCCGTCCCCTTGCTCAAGGGGGACAGTAACCACCCACTTCGTCAGTGAAACTTTTCGCAACCTGAGCGAGGCGCGAACTCCCGTCTACCAGATGGCAAGCGAGAACGTTACCACTGTGCCAGCGAGCGGTGTGTGTGTGTGTGTGTGTGTGTGGATACCAAATATAAAGAAAAAAGTCAAAACACTAAGTTCTTTGTAGAATGTATACCTTTTTATTTCCATTGAGGGAACTTTCATTACTTTAGAAACCTTTCAGGGCGATGACCGAAGTACTTTTTTTTTCCAACATCCTTTACTACAATACATGTATCAAAACAAAAGATATCATTGCAGTTAAGGATTAAGTAAGTTTTGTTGCATCGATTTGCGAAAGCGCCTGACACGTTTACCCGACGCTGGTACAGTAAGATTGGCTTCCCTCACCTCCCAGAACTACTCGGGCCGATGGGTGAGTGGACGGGGCCAAAGGGGAGGGGCACAAGAGAGACTGGGTAACACTACCCGTATAGATCTTTTCCACCCGACATCACGAGTCATGTGACTTTTGTTTACGGCGCCACATTGGCCTTCAAATTGTCGGACGTATAGTGAGAGAGAATTGCAGAATCCATGATGATATTCCGCTGTTGAGCCTTTGACTGTAAGACAAGGCAGAAAACTGTTAGTGGGGTACATTTCTACCGGTTTCTAACCAAAGAGAAAAGGCGACAAAAGTGAATAGCTGACGGCCTACTCCCGCTTCTGTGGCAAGCATTTCACATCAGGTGAGCCGATGATTTGTGAGTACATACTGGCATATTTACTATTCTTAGCAGTTGTAGATGTCATGGGATATCCTAATTATGTTCATGTCACAGCACAGGACCCACACGGCCATGTGTGCGCGTGGGAAGAGGGGGAGGGTCCATGTCACAGGCCTTGTTTTGTTATTATTCCAGAGTTTCACCCAAGCGAAATCGGACATAGCAGTGATGGTCAAGGATGTTAGACGAGTAAAGCCGATTAAATTACATACTTAAAGTTAAGCTAGGTAAGGAGGTTAGGTTAGGGTAGGTTAAAACTTATATTTTTATTTTTTCAATGTTTTTCAGTGTGATTCATTTGAAACTGATATTTGTGTTACGGTGGATGATTTTAATAATAGTGCAGTACAGAGTATTGTTAACACTTCGATATAAAACTGTTATATACCACTGTGAGCCTGTGTGCTAAACAATGTTGCAATTTTAACTGATGGATAATTATTAGTACTATTATTTATAATTTTCTGTTTTATTTAGATATGAATTCTGCTCCACAGAATGCAAAACTGTCAGTACATGCTGCAATTAAATATACATCTTTCACTTATACAAAAATACTTTAATTACAAATAAGAGGATAAATAATGTACTTATATCAACAGCCCTCTATATTTATCTTTTACAAGGTAGCTACTAAGATTTTCTTGATAATATAAAATGTCTATCTATCTACCTAATGCCAGACGCCTCAATCCCGTTTGGGGTGGCCACAAACAAATCGCCTCCAAGTCGCCCTGTCCCCCGCCATTTCACTGCCCTGCTCCCAACTCACACCCCCCTCTCTCATATACCTCCACCCCATTCCTCCATCTCATCCTCGGCCTCCCCCTCCCTCTTCCCCCCTCCACCTCACTCACATACACTCTCTTCGTCAGTCTTTCACCCTCCATCCTGAAGTCTTTTAGTTCTGTGTTGTGGTACTCATCAGCATAAAATAAATGACCTTAACGTAATTTGTGCCAATGTTATGTTTCAGTTGCAATGTAAAAGTTAACCAACAGTAATTTTGACAGTTTTGGCATATACTATCAATTATGCATTTTATGTAAAACTAAACATACAGTATATAGGCTGTGTGTATGTATCTAGGCCTATAATTACTGAAATTCCCAAAATAAGTGATTTTTTTGGTAAATTTCCAGAATTACACCCAACTCACCTTGAAGCTAAAAATTTTAATTTTTTTATATTGTGATTAATGGTCATATGTACTCAATTGAAGGCTAAATTTGACTAGTGACCAAGGAGACTTATTCCTACCTCATAACTAAGACATCTACTTTCGCGCAACTTTGTGTGGCATTTAAATTTGTTCTAGTTCCCTCAAATGAAGACAAAGAAACTCTAGTGGAGCTGCTGGTGCTAAGGATGTAATAAATTCGCTCCTGTGCTGAATAAAATCGTAAGGTGAACAGGAATAATATGGACAAAGACCTTCATATTAACGAGTGTTCATTTTCGTGTGGTGATTCTCTCTCTCTCTCTCTCTCTCTCTCTCTCTCCGTAGGTGGGAAGAGCTCGGTATGATTTTTTTTTTTCTTTTTTAGATGTAGGCTATGTCTTAAGTTGGGAGTAGCGGTGGTTTGGGGGTTAACGTACTCATGATGCACGAGGTTCGATCCCACGACAATAAGGACATTTAACGTGGGTGGCGGTGGTATGTCCTTTACGCCCTTGCTAATGTTCCCACCACTGAGGAGAATAAATGTGATAGGGAAAGGAAAGGATCTAGCTACACCGTAATATTTAACACATTGACCTTTCACTTGTGGCATAACCGTACAACACACACACACACACACACACACACACACACACACACGCAGGGTGAGGTGGGGCAGTGACGGGTGTTGCAGGATGGGCGTGAAAGGTGAGGAAGGGTGGGGCAGGATGGGGCGGGAAAGTGTTGGGTGGGGCAGGATGGGGAACGGGACAGCAAGGGTGGGCGGGGCAGAGGGTGTGAACCAAGGCAACCCACCGCCCCGACTCCTTTGATTAACTACATCTTTTCTGGCCTGACTGCTGAGGGGGGCATCAAAACGTGGAGGAGGAGTATCAAGGAGGGATGGGGGTTAGGCAAGGGGTGTTGGGGCATGCAAGGAGGGGTGAGAGACG
>NC_136977.1:62456821-62484321 GCF_032717465.1 Coenobita brevimanus
CCTTCATTCAGTTTCTTCCTTCGTTACCCTCTTCCTTTTCTTTATTCTTCCTTCTATTTCTCCTTCCCTCCTTCCTTGTCTCCTTATCGCCTCCTCGTCTTCCCACTTTCCTCCTTCACTTTATTTTTCTTGTTTCTCTTGCCCTCTTCGTCTTTCACTCCTCCATTCCAGAGGGAGGGGGAGGCCGAGGATGAGATGGAGGGATGGGGTGGAGAGGTATATGAGAGAGGGGGGTGTGAGTTGGGAGCAGGGCAGTGAAATGGCGGGGGACAGGGCGACTTGGAGGCGATTTGTTTGTGGCCACCCCAAACGGGATTGAGGCGTCTGGCAATAGATAGATAGATAGATTCCCCTTGGCAGTTGTGAACCGCCTACCATATTTCAAAATTAACCCCGCCACTACGATCACAACATGTATATAATATTCTTGCTGCCAGGAGTCGATTTGTACATTTTAGTGACCCAAGTTAGTGAACTGGGAATAGAAACAGCCATCTCTACTACGGCTATCCTTGTCCTATTCTTTCTGCTGGTGGAGGATGTTGTGCAGGGGTGGGATACTCCAGTGTACGGTATTTACGACTGAATAAGTAATGATAAGTCCCCTCAAAGATAAAGTCGTCTGGATGCAGCAAAAAAAAAAAAAAAAAAAAGAAAGAAAGGTCAGTGTTTCGAAAAGGTTAGTGTGTCATAGGTAGAAATAATGTGGTAAAGAAGAGGTGCTACGCAACAGAAATACGACCCGAGTTTTATGTGTTAGGAGGAAGCGAGGAGAAGAGGAAAGATGGGAGGAAGAGAAGACAGGGAGAAGACAGTGAAGGGGAGAGGACAGTATCAGTAGTAGCAGGAGGAAGAGGAAGAGAGGACGAGGAGGAAGAAGAGAGGAGAAAAGGAGGGTAGGGGGGAGAAGGGAGAAAGAGGAGGAGGAGACAGTGAGGAGGAAGAGAGGTCAAAAAAGAGTCCGAAGGGAACAAGGAGGAAGGAAAGACAAGCAAGAGGCGGAAGAGAAGACAAGGAAGAAGAGAAGAGGAGGAAAGACAAAAGGGACGAGAAGGAAGAGGAGAAGGAGGGTGAGGAGGATGGGCAAGAGGGAGGAGGTGGAGGAGAAGAAGCGGACGAGAAGGGTGGGGAGGAAGGGCAGAAGGGACGAGGAAGAGGAGAAGACAAGGAAGAGGAGAAGAAAAAGGAATAGGAAGGAAGGAAAAAGGAGAGGGGGAGGAGAGGATATGGAAGAGAAGAGGACAAGGAGGGTGAGGAGAAGACAGTAATCCTGGGCAGGAGAGGAGGACCGTGAGAGGATAGGCCAGAGGTGATCAATACAGGAGGCATGACGGCCCACACTACCTCACCTCACCTTACCTCACCCCACCTCATTTTGTCTCACCTCGCCTTACCTTACCTCACCTCACCTCATACATATTATCATCCATATCTCCTGTACTAACACTCAAGTATGTTCATCTCACTTACCCATAGTATTAGCCATATCTCCTCAACCAGCACTGGCATACATATTTGTTTCAACCATATTCCTCTCACTCACACACACATCTCCTTATCCAACATCCATGCATGTTTCCTTTCCTCACCTCGTATTATTATCCATATCTCCTGTACCTACACCACCCGCCTATGTTCTTCTCACTTATAATCTCATCCTTCAGCTATTCCCCCTCACTTATATTATCAGCTATATATTTTCAGCCATATCATCTTAACTCTTTAACCTCGAGGCGCAACTTATCATTTTCACTTAACTCGTCACTGGGAAAACTCGTGAGGTCATAGCATTAACCAGGGAGAGCTGGATGGATGGAAGACTAGTGACAGGGAGAGCTGGAAATCCGTCTTCACCAGCCGAAAGAACCCCTAACCACCTTCCTTTGCTTACCTTTTTCTGTATTTCATATGACACTGAGAGTAGGCCAGCATACTCCCATAAAGATACTCTTTTGATTGCGCCAACCGTACATAAACAATACACTTTACACAGTCTTTCTAAAGTGCAAAATCAACAGCCCCGGAGACTCACGAGAAAGGACCATTAATGCCCCCGTTAATGATTCCTTTTCTGGTGACGACTGCGCAGTATGTCCTTTATCACTGCTTCCCTCAGATTGCTTTAGTTTCTGCAATATTCGTGGCCTTCCTCTCTGTAGAACATCCCTTTCCCTCCCTCTAAGCTTCACCTCTTCGCCACCGAGACCCAGCTTCCTTGGATTAGCTAACTACTGTGCATTCCCCTCGTACCCAGTCAGTGCTCATTCAGGAAGAAAGAAAAATGGGTGTTGAGTACTTGAGTGTTTATAAGCAACAACCTGACTTGCTTTCACGTCTCCAAACTTGAACCTGCTACATTCATTATACTGTGGGTGTCTGTCATGCCCGTCTTCAGCCAGTATGTGTGTTGTTTACCTATCCCATCTTTCTAGTAACTAACCATTTTCTTTTACCACATTTCTTTTGAAATGGAGAATACGGTTTTTAAGAAATCGCTGTCATCGATTCTCCTGGCATTACTACTTTTGGCTGTCTTAAGTCACTCACTTATCTGCTTAACAAGCCTGTATCTTCTGTATCCCTGATGATGTAAATCAGTCTGAATAGCACCTTATAGGTATCACAGACCGTCTTCGAGAATTTTAACACTTGACCACTTTCTACTTCTTCATGACATTGTTTTCTCCTCTGGGCTTCCTCAGTCATAATTTTATCTCCGTAACCCGTCCCGTCTCTACAGTAATGTTTTATACACCTGCCCAAGAGGAAACACCCGCGACACCACGGTCCTGTTCGTTGGATGATTCTCAGGCAATTTTGGTACCTTCTTGACCTTCCTTGGATTTACCATTGTTTTTGTGGTCACTAGCTGAGTGTACTTGCACATTACTGACGTTATATACACGGTCACTGAAACACACACTCATTTTTTGTGTCCTCGTGCAAAAACTAAAATGCCCTGGTTTAGTTTACACATGTCCTTAAGTGCCGAGTATGTACAACTTCTAAAATGCCTTAATATATTTTACACATGTCCTTAAGTGCCGTATATATATAAATAATAAAATGCTTTTGGTTTATTTTACACATGTCCTTACCAGTACATGTTTCTGTCCAGGTCTGCAAAATCACCTCTCTGTCTTAACGAGAATGCCTCATCTGCTCGATATTGAATTAACTTTCCATTTCAAGGTCTTTTTTATTCTTTCCGGTATCCAGCCAACAAAACTGTCTAACATTTATACCTATTGCTACTTCCTTTCCTCGTTTTCAGCGGGATGGCTCCGTTGCTATCCCTTCCTTTGATAAAGCCAAACATTTTTGCTCGTGTTCATGTCTCTAATTCTTCTGTGGGTGACTCTGATGCTATTTCTCCTTCCCTCCACCATTGTGACTTCATATACCTGATGATAAAGTTTCCTAAAGATTTTTTTTTCTACACTTCCAACACTGACACAGGTAAGGCACACAGTTCTGATGATATTGTTCCTGTTCCCGAAAAAAAAAAAGAAAATGCATCTGTGCTGATACCCAGCCTATGCCAACTTATTACCCTTTGTCTCTTAATTTATATCATTCCTTCAGGGTGGAAGATTTCTCTCATTTAGCCAGTCATGATGAAGGTAACCACTCCCAGTCCTCTAGAGTGTTATTTCTGACTGGGGCAATGGTAACTTTTTTTTTCTTTTTCTTTTTTTTCATTTTACTGACTCAAAAACTCAGCGTCTTTATCTCTCCATTCGCTACTGTAATCTTCCTTATGACTATTTCCTTGCCTTTGGCAGTTTACAACTGAATCCTTCACCATTTTCCAGCATTTTTAGTACTTTTTTCTTTTTTTGCGTGATCTTTCTTAGAGAGATCACCTTAATTTTATTATAAAATCTTATCAGGTATAGAGCCAAACCATTTTTGTGTGTGTGTGTGTGTGTGTGTGTGTGTGTGTGTGTGTGTGTGTGTATTTTTTTCCATACATGATTGATGACACAGAACAGGGGCCTAATTCCTCCTGTGTGGAGTACAGCTTTTGTGTGTAGCGTGTTTCAGTGAGGGGAGAGGGAAATGCTGGAGGTGCACGACGCAGAGCTCTTTTCTATAGGGTGGAGTCAAAGGATTTTCGTTTCATCCATTCCCCTCTTCTCGCTGACGCCCTTCATTCTCTTTTTCATCATCACAGCGTTCCATCAGTCCTTCGTTCCTGTCGTTATCACAGCATTATTCTTCCCAAGTATGCTTCCGTATCTTCTCCCTTAATGGGGACATGCAACACCTTTCTTCGAAACACTCATCGTTTTTCTGTTCACCCTTCTACTATAAGAGTTAGGTGGTATTCTTAGGTATTTTCAGTCGTTCATATACATACCCTAATCAGCTCCAAAACGTGCTTCCATCTTCCGCCTTTCCCCCTGCCTACTTCCTCCAGTCCTCCATACGCAGTGTGTTCAGGCATCTCGAACTGAACGGAGCCTCATTTCGGCCCTCTTGTGTATCTGTCAATTGAGGGGAGGATTTGTACAGATATTCAACTTCGTTTCATTCCTTTGCTATAAATTGGCCATGTCCGGTAAATCAGCTTTGTTTACTTAGCCATGTCCTCTTACTCTTATTGATCTCTCTTCTCCCCTCCTCCCTCTCCCCTTTCCTCTCTTCCCTCTCCGTCCTTCTCTCTCCCCTTTTCCCTCTCCGTTCTTCTCTTTTCCCCCCTTCCCTCTCTCAGCCTACCTTTCCCATTTTCCCTATTCCCTCTTTCCTTTTCCCTCCCCTACCCTCCCCGTATCAGTATTCCCCTTTCTCGTCATCGGTCTCTCCTCTGTCTTGTTCTTTTTCCTCTCTCCGTCTCTCCTTTCTCCCCCCATCTACCCTATACACTTCTCCCATCTCCCCTTCTCTTCAGCTCTTGAACTCTGCCCCTCTCTCACTCCCCCTTCATATACAGTACCCCTTCCCTCATCTCTCTCTCTCTCTCTCTCTCTCTAATCCCTCCACTAATCCCTCCCTCCATCTGCCTCAAACGCCCTCAGCCCTTTCATTACGGGTGCGTCTTCCTGAGCGGACTAAGATTGTCTCTCGGTAGCCGCAGTGAAATTTAGGTCATCGTTGTGAATGGGTTGGTGAAGAGGGTTATTCACTGTAATCCCGTCACTGCTAGAGGACTCCTGTAATCTGAATAAAGTTATCATAATCG
The DNA here is from genome assembly GCF_032717465.1 of Coenobita brevimanus. Taxonomy (NCBI): domain Eukaryota; kingdom Metazoa; phylum Arthropoda; class Malacostraca; order Decapoda; family Coenobitidae; genus Coenobita; species Coenobita brevimanus. The sequence continues at coordinate 62,462,007 of NC_136977.1, forward strand.
TCATCATCATCATTATCACTATCACTGTCATCATCACTATGACGGTCATCATCACCGCCACCACCACCGTCATTATCATCATCATCATCATCATCATCACACCACCACCACCACCACCACCAGTCATCACCACTACCACCAGCACCACCACCACCACTATCATGATCATCATCATCATCATCAGCGTATTAAGCTATTACACAGCAAGACAAAAAGCCTCTTCCATCTTTTCGCACGGAACGGGGGCATATTCCAAATTTAATAAAGAAGGGAACCCCGGGGTAGGGATCTATGAGCTTCGGGACCATGAGCTGATAGGCGGAGGGCAGTACGCTTAATACCCTTCCGGCACAATCCCTCGAACAGGAACCTTGGGAGCTGATGGGTTAACCTTTTGTCATTTAGCCTGTTCCATCCAGTCTTAGAGATTATCCGAATATTACATCAGCACCTTGTTTACTCTCTCTCTTTCTCTCTCTTCATCACTACTTTGTCTCTCTGCTATCATTGTTGTCATGGTAATCAATATTAAAAATGCATAAACATGTAATAGGCGTCTGCACTGAAAATGTGGAACGTGTTCGAGCGAGCGAGCGACCAAGCCAGGCAGTGCTGAATATTGTCTCATGTGACTCATCATCTTCCTTTGATTTCCTGACCAGAAAATACTAAAGAGAACTTATTACATTACACCAAAAGTATTCCCTCACACTTCCTAAAATCAATACTTCTCTTGTAATAATTTTAGGTCAAGGGCTTGGGACCTAGCAGGTTAATAATGACTGTCCTTTTTGCTCACTCACAAAAATTACTTTCACTAAATATCTCGGTGCCTCCGATTCTAATCAGAAATTCAGAGTTTGTTTCGTCGATCAGGGTACTGTATTAGTTTGACTCGGATTCAGTGTGTCGTCCTGTCTCGGCTACCTCCCTTTCCTTGGGGGAAGCAGCCCAGGTATATAGATAGATTACACCATGCTGTCCTGTGTTATGCAGATCCTTCAAGTGTCGCTATACTCTACATAAATAACGTAAGAAAGGGCACTAACCACCCATATCCAAAAATAAATCGCTAAGGAAGAGTTGTTAGGGAGCTTCCTTAAGCGACGAGAGTATCCAGAAATAAATCGCTAAGGAAGAGTTGTTAGGGAGCTTTCGTAACCGACGAGAAGTCCAAAAATAAATCGCCAAGGAAGAGGTGTTAGGGAGCTTTCGTAACCGACGAGAAGTCCAAAAATAAATCGCCAAGGAAGAGGTGTTAGGGAGCTTTCTCAACCGACGAGAATACGTGCTATAAACCCATCATCGTATTGAATGGGTAGCGAAGATGGGTCGTAGCACTTTCTCACCTGTAGTTTGTTCACCTTTATTTGGCAAAGATTTTCGTCCTTTTGCAGTTTATTTCTCGTAAGTTAGTGTCAAGGTGAGACAGTACTACGGCCCTACATCCTTCCCATAGCACTTCTTCGTGACTATCCCCGCATTCTATCGTTACTCTCTTGTTTATGAATAGGTAAAGTGAGTTGTTATTGTGAAGGGTTTTACTCTCTCTCTCTCTCTCTCTCTCTCTCTCTCACTCCACCCCAGTGTATCCATGCAGTGTAATCCCACCCCTAGCTATTTTCTCATTTGGTCCCGTCCCTTCCTCTCTCTCTCTCTCTCTCTCTCTCTCTCTCTCTCTCTCTCTCTTTCTCTCTCTTTCTCTCTCAATTTTTCTCTTTTTCTTCCTCCTATTTATTCTTGCTGTACTGCAGTGTCTCCTTGTTGGTTTTTCTGAGTGAGAGAGAGAGAAAGAGAAAGAGAGAGAGAGAGAGGGAAGTGAAAAGGGTTGGGGCAGAGGAGGGTGAATTTAAAGTTAATCGGAGAGAGAGAGAGAGAGAGAGAGAGAGAGAGAGAGAGAGAGAGAGAGAGAGAGAGAGAGAGAGAGAGAGTTGCCCCCCTCCCTTCACCTTCATCAAGTGCCTCATTTATGGTCAGTGTCTAGCGCTATCCTCATTACGGCTCACAATCACACGTAGAGGCCTGCACGTGAAGGAGAGAGAGAGAGAGAGAGAGAGAGAGAGAGAGAGAGAGAGAGAGAGAGTGGTGAAGGAGTTTAGGAGGGAAAATACTACTAGAGTGGCGTCTTCCTCCTCCCCTTCTCTTTCCTCTACATCTTTGCTTTTTCTTCGTCCGTTTTCGTCGTGGTGTTGCTGGAGAGAGAGAGAGAGAGAGAGAGAGAGAGAGAGAGAGAGAGAGAGAGAGAGAGAGGTGGGAGGCGAGGTGAAGGATGAGATCATGGGGAAAAAAGGATAGCCTGGATCTCTCTCTCTCTCTCTCTCCATTTATCCTTCTCTCCTGTGGTCTTGTGCCTTTCTTCCCCTACTATCTCTAACCCTTTTCGTAACTCACTTGTGTCCCTCTCCCCCTCCCCCCTCCATCTCTCCCTCTCCCCCACTTCTCTACTCTCTTTTTCCTCCATCTCTCCTTTCCCATACCTCTTTACCCTTACGTCCCCCACCATCTTTCCCTTTCCCCCTTACTCCTCTGTCCTCATTTCCCCTCCATCTCTCCCTCTCCCCCTACTTATCAACTCATTTCCCCCTCCATTTCTCCCTTCCCCTGCTGCTGTACTCTTTTTTCCCCCCAACTTCTTTCCCTTCCCCTATTCCTCTACTCCTTTCTCGTCTATCGTCCCTTCCCCCCATTTCTATCTCTCCCACTACGCCTCTTCTGTTTTCCCTTCCATCGTCCCCATTCCCCCTACTCTTTTACTTTCCCCCCCTTCATATCTCCTTTCCCCTACCTCCCGACTCTTTCCCCCCATCTCTCTTCCCTCTGTACTCAGCCCTTTCTTCCCCCATCCACCTCCCCATTCCCTGCTACTTTATTCTTTGTCTCCTCAGTCTCCCCCATTTCCCCTACTTCATCCATCTCTCATTCCCCAACTACTCTCTCCTTCCCCTCCCTCCGTCTCTCTCTCTCTCACCCCTCTTTACTCTCTCTCTTTTTTTTTTCACTCTATCTCGTCCTCTTTCACTACTCATCTGCTCTTTACGCCCCCCCCTCTATCTCCCCTCTTTTCCCTACTCCTTCCATCTCCCATTCCTCTACTTTAACTTTATCCCCTCCATCTCTCCCTCTCCCCAACTATACTCTTTTCCCCTCCATCTCTCCCTCTTTCCCTACTTCCTGCATCTTCCTTTTCCTTACTCCTCTGCTCTTTTTCCCCCTCCATCTCCCCCTCTCTCCCTACACCAATAATCTTTTTTCCCCTCCATCTCTCCCCTCTTTCCCTCTCTCGGCTAGGGGTGGCGAAAGACGCAGGGCCGAGAAAGAGAAGTTGGAATAACTAATGGACTTTCTTTTCCACGCCATTAAACTCCGCCTTCTCCTGTTTAACTTGCCTTAACTTAACCCAGCGCAATATTCAACTTCTACCCGTCCACTATTTAGATGACGCACTCGCTTATTGAGAGGAGTTACGATTGTGTAGGTTGGGTCGGGTGTAGGTTCTTTGTTGAGTCAGTTGATTGTGAGTGGTCCGTGTTGGTTGGGTCAGGTGTAGATTTGGTTGAGTCAGGTGATTGTGCCTCAGGTGTTTAAATGACTCACTCGCTTATTGAGAGGAGTTACGATTGTGTTGGTGAGTCAGGCGTTGTTTTTTTGTTGAGTCAGTTGGTTGTGAGTGGTCTGTTTAGGTGAATCAGCTGATTATGAGACTCAGATACTTAGATGAATAACTCGCTGATTGTGAGTCGTTGTGTAGGTGAGTCAGATGTAGATTTTGTTGAGTCAGCTGATTGTGAATGGTCTGTTTAAGTGAGTCGGCTGATTGTGAGAGGCCATGTTACGTGATTAAGCTGGTTAGATGAGTCAGCTGGTTGTGAGTGGTCTGTTTATATGAGTCAGCTGATTGTGAGTGGTGTGTTTACGTGAGTCAGCTGATTGTGAGTGGTGTGTTTACATGAGTCAGCTACTTGTGAGTGGTGTGTTTACATGAGTCAGCTGATTGTGAGTGGTGTGTTTATATGAGTCAGCTGATTGTGAGTGGTGTGTTTATATGAGTCAGCTGATTGTGAGTGGTGTGTTTATATGAGTCAGCTGATTGTGAGTGGTGTGTTTACATGAGTCAGCTGATTGTGAGTGGTTTGTTTACGTGTCTCAGATAGCTATTAAGATGGAGTGTGAGATGGAATTAAGGAATGACTTAGATAGATTACAGGGTAGATAGATTGAAGGAGCAAGATAGATAGATGGAGGGGATTAAAGGTGTGAGGCAGATAGACAAAGGGAGTGAAGTGGGTAGATAAAGAGGTGAAGTAAGTAGATAAGTGTAGGATAAACTGGTGATGTGAAGTGCGTAGGTGAAAGGGGTGAGGAAGATATATTAACAAGGTCGAATAGATTAAAGGACTGAGGTCGATAGATAAAAGGGTTGAGGTAGATAGATTAACTCAAGTGGAGGGGCCGTGGGGATAATTGAGGTAGGGGGGGGGAGGCTACGTCAACTTCATTAAGGGGCAGAAATTGAAGTGGTTTGCCCCGTCAGTCCGATGACCTACTCTAAATATAATTCGTTCTTACTACCACCATACGATTTCTCTCTCTCTCTCTCTCTCTCTCAGCCCCTTCACTGCTAGGACGGGGGGGGTGCTGGAGAGGGACGCCTTCTCGAGGTGGCACCGACATGAGTAGCGACCCCTCTGCCCAGTTATACAAACGTCCCTCATCTACCTCCCCATCCCCCTCCCCCCTCCAAGAAGGATGCTACTACTGCTACTACTACTACTACTACTACTACTACTACTACTACTGCTACTACTACTACTACTACTACTACAAGGGGGACCACTTAAGCTGAGGAAACTAGTCTAGTAGGAACGAAAACAGGATTATATAAAGACAACACCGTACTGAAGGGGTTGGATTTAGAGACCCCCCTCCTCTCTTCACATCCCCGTCTCTCCTCCCCACTCTGCCTCCTGCCCCCTCCCTCCCTCCCCTCCCCCACTCACTCGATATCACTCCCCCTCTCCTCTCACTCCCTGTCACTTCCACTTAATCACTTACTGTCTTCGCCCCCCACCCCTCTCTCTCTCTCAAACCAGTACAAGGGTCGAGCCGTAACTAACCCTTCCACTACTATACTCTGTTGACATTAACTTGGCTTAAAATTTTCACCTCTCCGTCTTGAATGCCGAGTTGTAACAAAGGATTAACACTGAACTGATTCTTAAATTGAAAGGGCTCTATTTATTTACTTATTTTTTTTTATGCGTCAAACTCTGAGATCAGACGTGAGAGTTCCAGCAGCTCTCTTACGTGCATCACACTCTCACATGTCACTACTTTGGCGCCAATACGGGAGTGCTTTTACGACACAGTGGCGGGTCTTGTGGATGATTAGGGAAGTTTTGTGTGAAGGAATCTGAGATAATTACATTTGCTCCAGAATTTTTGTCCTTTCGAATTGCTAACAACTTAAATTCATTAACCACTTGACCATTACCTCTGCAGACAAACTGAAAAAAAGAAAAGAAAAAAAGGAATTAATGTACCTATCTGTCTGTCTATAGCCAGACACCATAATCCCGTAAGGGGCGGTCGTTTGTCTTTGAGTTAGTTGTTCTACGGGGAGGGGCACTAACCCGCCGCCAAACCAATTGCTGACAAGTAGGGAACATGCATGGGTTGGTTATATGGTTACCACCCAGCGATGTAAATGGTTCCCTGGCCTACAGGAAACCATGTGCCTTGTCACTCATTGTAAAGCCACCTGAAAAGGATAGAGGAAAAAAGTGACAGGAAAGATGGGAGAAATAGGAAGAGAGAGAGCGCAGACAGAAAAAGAGTGACATAGGTGAAGGAAGAAGTAGGCAGCACTACATCAAGTGAGTGGATGATGGTTGGCATCACCTACCACAAATGAATAGATAAAATAAACAAATATGTGAATAAGTCTGCGTACTGAGAGGTTGAAATCAAGGGGACAGATAGCGACAGTTCCCCATCCTTTTTTTTTTTTTTTTTTTTTTTTACCCGCACCCGACCCATCCTCCCCACCCTGTCGCGGACCTCTCACCCCCTCCACCCCCGACCTACCTCATCTCCACCCCACCCCCCACCGCCAGGGCTATCAGGGGGCATGGCTGTTAATGGGAGACAAGCTTTGGCGTGGGTCAAATTAGGGTCGTTAGGCAGAGTGGGATGACCCGAATATGCTAATTATGTTGAGTAATGACGGGGCGACGGGGATCTCTGTGGGGGATGGCAATTTGCGGAGGCTGGAGGAAGAAGAAGAGGAGGAAGTCGAGGAGGAAGAGGAAAAAGAAGAAGAGGAGGAGAAGGAGGAAGCTAAGAGGAAGAGGAAGGACATGAATAAGGTGCATGTAGGACGGGTCAAGAATGCTAAAAGTAAAAGATGGAAGAGGAAGTAGGAAAGATCAAGGGGGAACGAGGAAGAGAAGGAAAAGAAGAGGATGTTAGGAGGAAGAAGCAGGAAAGGTTATGAAAACAGAGAAGAAAAGGGAGAGGAATAATAGCCACATTAAAAGAAAGGAGAATGGGTGAGAGGTAGGTATTAAGGGAAGAAAAAGGAGGCGGCGACAGGAAGGAAGAGGAAGTAAGGAGGATGTGAAAGAAAAAGTGGAAGAAATACAGAGGATGTGAAGAAAGATGAAGAAGATGAAGAAATAAGGAGGATGTGAAGAAAGATGAGGAAGTAAGAAGAGATGAGGAGGAGGAAGTAAGAGAGGTAAAAGAGCAAGAAAAAGGAAAATATGAGGAGACAATTAACAAATGGAGGAAAGAAGGAGAAAGAGGAAGTGTACAGGGTAAGAACGATAAAGAGGGGAGAAGGAAGAGGATGGGAGACAAGTAGGAAGAGAAGAAAGAGGAGGATGGAGAGGAAGAGGAATGTAGGAGAAATAGAAGACAAAGATCAATACAAGAAGAAGGGGAGTGGAGGAAAACAAGAGGAAGAGGAAACAAGTAGGAAGAGGATGAAGAGGACGAGGCAGACTGAGAATAAGAGGTAAAAGAGGGAAAAATATGCGCAACGGAAGCAGAATGAAATCCTGAGAGAATCTGGTGATGATAAAAGGATGAGAGAGAGAGAGAGAGAGAGAGAGAGAGAGAGAGAGAGAGAGAGAGAGAGAGAGAGAGAGAGAGAGAGAGTCTAACGAATCTAGAAAAAAAAAAATACTCCTTTAACATGTTAGCCTACTTTTAAATACCACAGAAAGAGTGGAAGAAACGTTAGTACTCCAGGAAATATCCATTGTGTGTGTGTGTGTGTGTGTGTGTGTGTGTGTGTGTGTGTGTGTGTGTGTGTTTGGGGGGAGGGGGAAGTAAGAACGAATTTTACTCTGCTTTACTCTCAATATATGGCAATTAATCTTCCTGAGGTTTCACTGACAGGATATTTCGTAACCCTTCCTCCTCACCTATTTATCCTCGCCTTGATATGCCCTAGTTATTGCAAATTATGTCGATATTAATAAGATGCCTAATTATAACATACAAAATAGGATTGAAGTGTAATAAGCTAAGGAAACAGGGAGGGTGTAAACGATGAGAAAAGAATGGAAAAGGAGTGACACATAAAACAATATCCTTTCCTATAGTCTGTTAATTCGAAGCTGACAAGGATCCTTAACCCCATTCAGCTCAGTTGATGGCAGGATGTAGTCATATTGGAGGTCTGATTCGGCTAGTAACCAAGGAGACTCGTTCCATCAATATCCTTTACCATAGTCAGTTTATCTGAGCCTGGCAATGATCCCTAACCCCATTCAGCTCAGTTGATGGGAGGATGCAGTCGTATTGGAAGTCCGATTCGCCTAGCAACCAAGGAGATTCATTCCTATCTCATTACGTAAGGTTTAGTGAATTTCATACCACCACAACATAGTAATCAAATTGTGAGTGATCCAGTTCCCTCTGATGAAAGCACACCTATCACTCGAGAAATAGTGAAAGTGAAAAGAATGCAGGTTAAGAGGATGGAAGACGAGGAGAAAGTAACAAAAGGGAAAGGAGAAAACTGTGGAAATACGGAAAGTGAAATAATTACGCGTTAAAAGGAATGAATGGAAGACGAAGAGAGAATAACGAAAGAAAACAGACATGAAACTACGGATATACAGAGAAAAAGAAAAAAGTATGCGCGTTAATAGACAGGAATGGATATGTAAGGCGAAGATACTCGTAGAATAGCGAATGGGAGAAGGGGCGTGAAACAATATAGGTAACTACAAAAATACAGAAAATAAAAGGAATGCCCGTTAATAGAAACGAATGGAAATGCGTGTGTGCGTAAATCCCGTCATTTAGATGGTCCAGCCAGTCGATTTGTTGCAGCTTTCAATAATGACGAAATCCCGCTGACCCTGCCATCTGTCGGCCGCTCCTCGCATCCATTCTCATCACCCGCCCTGCCTCGCTTCTCACTCTTCACTTGTTTCTCCCATTTTACCCGTACCTATTGACAGGGGCGGATCCAGAGGGGAAGGACGGGGTGTTGGGTTCAGTACTCCATTATGAGCTACAGATAAAAGATGATAACCCTCTTAACAAGCTCATTCATAAGAATATAGCTAGCCCTGTAGATTGTTAGTTTATCGTTTAACACGTCCTTTACAGTTACTCACTTCAGATTTTGTGCTGTCTGGGAAAATGAAGGTGGGTTAATCGTTGTATGTAAGGTAGGTATTAATATCCTAAATGTGCGTCCATACGTGCGCTGGAACAAGTGCTGGGAACAAGTGAACAACACAGCAACAAACAAGTTGCAAACGTGCTTGGAACAGCAGCGTCCAGACCATGTTGGCAGCATCATGATCAAGTCTCAGCTGCCTCGTTTGGACACACTCATCGCATCACGTCTGCCGCCAGTGAGTTCGAAACTGCACCGACACATGTTTGCATACATCTGTCCAAATACTGCTGCATGCATGTATCCAAACATGTTGCCAGCTGTGTTGTTAACACATATTCGAGGACACGTGTGGACGCGCCGCAAGGCAGTGGTGGTGCTACAGGAAGCTGTTGTTTCAATGTACATAGTTATTCAGAGTGTGACAGGAAGGGAACATGTCCTGAAAACAGCCTCGTTAACCCGTACAATACCAAGACTGGAAGGGAGGGGGGGGATTAGACGAGAATGCCTGACCAATGCCGTACAAGTCAGGGTTGCATCGATAACTGAAATGTCCGTGACTAATATACAGCACATCCCAACAGCATGGAAAACAGTGTTACTGGTGTCACTTGACCCAGACTGAACGACGCTGTGGCTACTAATCTGGAAATAACTTTAGTTTTAAAGGGCAAAACACTCAGTCGTTTTAGGCATCTCATTTATTGGGTACGGGTTTATTTCAGTCATATATATTTGTACGAAAAACTGACAGGACAAGATGATATGGTACTGCATTTTTAAACGGTAACCCGAATGTGGTAGGAGGTACTCACCAATCCATCCAGTCACTCGAGGTAGTGCTACCTTTAGATGACTACGCTATACTGTACTGGTTGTAGCCTTGCAGGTGAGGCTACTCACCATCGACTCACTCGATGTAGTTCTACCTTAGATGACTTTGTACTGTACTACACTGGGTGGTAGCCAATCCACATAACCAGTAAATGAACGCCTGGTGGTCTAGTAGGATAAGGCATTCCAGATGGATATGACATAGAGGTAGCTGAGGTTTATCGCTCGCAAAATGCCGCTCATAGGAGGCGACTGGTCAATGAGATGTCTGAACAGAATATCCTTGCAACTGTCCCGTACGCACTTGACAGGGGTTATAAAGTGCTAGATGACAGAAGGATGGATGCATGGAAACACAGAGAGGGATGAAGGACGATGTGTGTGGAATAATTATTTTTTTTCTTTCAAAGTAACATGTTCTCTGAAGATACTTGCGCAAAAGTGTCACTATATCAACGAACAAATGAACATACTGACTGTCTCCTCCTCCTCCTCCTTCTCCTCCTCCTCCTCCTCCTCCTCCTCTCTTCTTTCTTTCTTTTTTCATCATCATCGTCGTCGTCGTCATCATCATCTTCATCATCTTTATTATCATCATCATCTTCATCTTCATCATCATCTTCTTCATCGTCATTTTTCTTCATTTTCATTTTCTTCATCTTGATCATATTCTTCTTCTTCATCTTCATCTTCATCTTCATTCTCATCATCTTCATCTTCTTCATCTTCATCATCACCTTCTGTTTCATCTTCTTCATCTTCATCATTTTCATCTTCATCTTCATCTTCTTCATCAATTTCTCCTTCCTCCTCCTCCTCCTCCTCCTCCTCCTCTTTTCTTCTTCATCAGAGGTGCTCATGACTACGCTTGCATATATTATTTTTTCTACACATTCAGTGCAACGTAAAACTTGGCTGTATTTTCTTCGGTGAAATACAAAATACATATATCGATAAAGATATTATTATTATTATTATTATTATTATGATTATTATTAGTTATTATTATTATGATTATTATATTTATTTATCGTGTTATTAATGATGCTACTGTTCTCTTTTCTGACGTACGGTACTCATCACGACGCTGCCACATGAAACTCTCCTCCGTCACGATAATTACGAGAGAGAGAGAGAGAGAGAGAGAGAGAGAGAGAGAGAGAGAGAGAGAGAGAGAGAGATTCTTTATATCCGATCATCTGCATTAATGTGAGGTTTTGCCCTAAATACAATTGCAATAGTAGTAGTAATAGTAATAATAATAATAATAATAACCATAATAATTATAATAATAATAATAATAATAATAATAATAATGATAATAATAATAATAATATAAAAAGGAAAAAATAAGATGCTGACACACTGAATTCTTCGTCTTTCACTTAATATAATAAATCATCATTCATCTTGTACTTCCAGCCTTATTTAACATTGTATTTCGGTGGCTCGGTGGTAGCGTGTTCGTCTCGTGATCCGCATGTGCCCGGAGTCAAGGGTTGGAAGCTTAACGTGACCATTACATACAAATGCAGTGCTCTGTTACAGTACTTTAACTCTCACATGGATCACTGTCATTACATACACGTTACTTGTACATCGGCAGCATGGAAAAGGTTAATTCTGTCTACCACTCTCCCACCGAGGAGAAAGTAAGGTCCTTCAGTGAACCTCATGTGGACGTTTGCAGTTACATTTATAGTAATTTTCAGGGAGCATGCAGGACCCTTCTGTCAACACTTATCTCACTGCTCACCATTCAGATCCCTTATGCAAGAGGTGACCGAAATTCTCAGTCCTTTATTCACTGTATATAATTGATCAGCGTTGGTCCTCCTTCAGCCTGTATTTCCCCTGCTTACGACCTTCAGTGTTTGTAATGTATTGTTATTTGTTCTGGCGTCTTCGAGTGGTCGGATATTGAGATGGGTCCTCTTGTTTGACTTGCCACAGCTGGGATGATGTTTGTGTTCTCTCTCTCTCTCTCTCTCTCTCTCTCTCTCTCTCTCTCTCTCTCTCTCTCTCTTCCACATCCACTCCACAGCACCACAGCCATCAAAATATTGTTCCCCTGCTCCTCCCTCTCTCACTCCACCACCACCACCACCACCACCACCACTCCACCACCGCCACGAAAGTATTGGTCCTCCGAGCCCCCCTTCCCCCTTTCCACCTCCCGCTCTCCACCTGCACTCCACCAACACAATCACCACCACCACCACAACAGCCTCCACAGTTAAAGCCGCACGCACCAAGCAGGGTCTGGTGCATGGGTCACCCTCCTAATCCCACCCTGCCTAACCCTGCTTTCCCCTGCCTTCCTCTGCTTCCCCATGCCTCACCCTGCCACCCCTTGCCTCTCTCTACCTTTCCTGCCTCTCCCCGCCTTTCCCTTACCTTCCCCTACCTTTCCATATCAATTTCTGCTTTCCATTGCTTTCTTCTGCCAGCTCCTGCCTTCCCTGTCTCTCTTTCTTTGCCTGCCTTCGCCTGCCTTACCCTACATTCTCTCACCTTATTCTGCCTCTCCCATGTCATTCCCTGCTTCACCTTACCTTAATCTGCCATATCCTGCCTTCCCTGCCTCGCCCTGCCTTTCCCTGGTCCTTGGCTTCCTCTACCTCATGTTACGTTATTTTGAGTGTCATTTTTTTCTTTGTTTCTTCTTGCCTAACTTTGCCACCTTCTGCCTTCCCCAACCACCCCCTGCTTCCCCTGCCTTACCCTGCCTCCCCATGCCTTCCCTACATCTCCTTTCCTCACTCTGGTCGCCCTTGCCTACCCCTCATTTCCTCTTGTTTCCTCTTGAATTACCCTGCCACATTTTGCTTCCTCTGTCATCCCTGCCTTCCCCTGCGACTCCTTCCTTCCCCTGCCACCCCAACCATCCCCTGCGACCCCTGCCTTCCCCTGTCATCTCTGCCTTCCCTGTCATCCCTGCCATCCTTGTCATCCCTGCCTTCCCCTGCGACCCCTGCCTTCCCTTGCCACCCCAACCTTCCCCTTCGACCCCTGCCTTCCCTGTCATTTCTGCCTACCCCTGCCACCCCTTCCTTCCTCTGCCACCCCAACCTTCCCCTGCCACCCCTGTCTCCCCATATCACCCCTATCTTCCAATGTCACCCCTGTCATCCCCTGTCCACTCCTGTCTTATCTTGTCAGACCGGCCTTCCCCTGCCAGTCCTGCCTTCCTCTCTCTTCCCATGTCAGCCCTGCCTTCCCCTGCCACCCGTGTCTTCTTTTGCTACCTCTGCCTTCCCCTTGTCACCCCTGCCTCTTGTCTTCCCCTACCAGTCCTGCCTTCCCCCTGCCACCCCTGCCTTCCTGTGTCACCACTTAAACATTGCGCTTCTGATTTACACAAAACTTTAGGAAAGGCTTAAGGGTTAGGGGACAGTGAGACTCAAAACACACACACACACACACACACACACACACACACACACACACACACACACACACACACACACACACACACACACACACACACACACACAGTCAGAGGTCAAGGTCACAGAGCAGGGTCAAAGTTCGATCCATGTGTCTGTGTGTGAACAAGCGAACTAAAGCAGTTTTAATCTCATTAGGATCAAACTTGGTGGATAAGTTAAGGATCACCCAAGAGATTAACTTTTTTTTTTTTTTTTTTAAGAACATTAGGTCAAAGGTCGCAGTTTTGATACGATTTGGGTCAGACGGTGGATAGGTTGATGATCACCCAAGAGATTAACCTTTTTTTTTTTTTTTTTTTTAGAACAATACATCAAAGTTCAGAGTCGCATGGCAAGGTTAACTCAAACATTCTTTTTTATCCGATGTAGACTAAAGTTTATGGAAAGGTTCACACTATGACAAATAAAAAGGAATTCGATTTTGAGAACAATTCATCAGAGATCAAGGTCACTGGACAAAGACAGCTGACACAATTCTGATGTGATCTGAACCGAAGTTGGTGGAAGGGTTAAGGGTTAGGCAAGGATGAAGTAATTCGATTTTGAAAGCAATCTGTCGAAAGTCATGATCACAGGGCGTAGTCAATTATTCGGTCCTTAGATCAGGTGGCGGGAGTTGCACCTTTATCTTCAGGACGTTCCTTCATGTCTTGATATTTGTTTCTTGATCATCATGTCCCTCTCATGGGCAGTACAGCTAAACTCTCTCCTTTATCATTATCTTGGCATCTGTTCAGTGTTTCCCCTCCACCCGCCTACACCACACCAGATCTCCTCTTCCTATGTACACTGGATGATTATATTGGCTTGTCTGGGCTTTCATCAGCTGGGGAGGAGTCTGTGTGTAGGGGAGATGGGTGTGGGGGTGGAGGGGTGGGGAGTGGGTGTGGGGCTGGAGGGGTGGGGAGTGGGTGTGGGGGTGGAGGGGTGGTTGAGAAATGTATCAGGAAGTGCTGTCAGTGTGAATTTATATGCACTTCCTTTATTTTCCCATCTTTTAAAAATATTTGTCAAGTATAGATGCTCGTTCTTCTACTAGTTGACCCGTTGAAGAATCTGAAAGACATTTAGTGAAGGAGGGAGCTGTGTTGACTGAAAGTTTTAGGTGAGAGAGAGAGAAAGAGAGAGAGAGAGAGAGAGAGAGAGAGAGAGAAACAAGATACTGAGATTTTTAGGTAAGAGAAAAGAGAACGATACCTGTTGTTGGGGGTTTTAGGTGAAAGGGAAAAAGGAAGAATATGCAGAAAGGTTTGGGTAAGGGAAAAAGGGAGAGATAAGATGTTGAGAATTTTAGGTAAGGAGGAAAAGAAAGAGAAAGACGTTAAAGATGTTCAGAGTTTTAAGTGAGAGAGAGGGGGAAAAAAAGATAGGATGGTGGAAGTTTTAGGTGAGGGGAAAAAAAAAGAGAGAGATGAGATGCTAGAATTTTAGGTGAGAGAGAAAAGAAAGATAAGATGTTAAGAGCATCAGGATAAGGAAAAAAAAATACGGTGTTAAGAGTTTTAGGTAAAGGAAAAGAGAAAGATAAGATGCTGAAGGTTTTAAATGAGAGAAAAAAGAGATAATATAAATTCAGATAAACTCCTTCCGTACCACCAGTCTAAGTGATATAAATATGCTTAAAAAGAGGCAGTTTCAACCCCCCTTCACTCATACATGTCTTCCCTAGGCTGTGTAAAATTGATCTGGGGAAAGAAGAGTAAGGATGTCTGATAGGATTTAAGATTGAAGATAGCGAACGTCCGTCAGTGAGGTTATCTGTTAGTTGCTGTTGCTGTTGTTTTTGTTGCTGTTAATGGGGTTGTTGTTGTTTTAGTAATTGTTGTTGTTGTTGTTTTTGTAATTGTTGTTGTTGTTGTTTTAGTAATTGTTGTTGTTGTTGTTGTTTTAGTAATTGTTGTTGTTGTTGTATCCTATCCTGTCCTCTGCTTGATCCTACGGGCACCGAATTATATTGTTTAATTCCTTCATTGCACTGATATATTTTTTGTCTTAATTTCCGCTTTTTGTTTCTAAGAGAGAGAGAGAGAGAGAGAGAGAGAGAGAGAGAGAGAGAGAGGCTCAAATGACTGCCGGCGGTAGAGGGAAACCCGGGATGAGAGGCGAAGAAAAGAACTTTAGAAATACGGGAAAAATGAGAGGGAAGGGACGAGGAGGATCGAGGATGAACAAAACGGGGAGATAAAAGTAACAGGGGAGAATAAAACACTGAGATGGGGAGAGGGGAGAAAAGGACAATGTGCCTCCAGCCTCTGCGAAAGTGCCGGGAAAGATTATTGGAAAATTTAACAAGCCAAAAAAAAAAAAAAAAAAAAAAAAACGATGGGAGGTAAAGGACTTGAGAATTCTAAAAATATCAATAAAATAAATAAATAAATACGTGAATAAAGACACGGAGAGGAGAAAGAAAAGGGTAAAGAAATAAAAGAGGTAAAGAAGAAAGGGAAGAAGCAGGAGGGAATATTGGAGATAAATGCCGATAGCGATAAGCTGGAGATAGGAAATAGAGAGACATTTTGTGAGCAGACTCATTACCGTAACATTTCCCCAAGGTTGTCTCATATAAGTCTGTATATCTGTCTATCAGTCTATTTCTCCATCTGTCTATCTGTCTTTTTCTGTCTCTATCTGCCTGTCATCTTTCCGTCTGTCTTCCTATCTATAGCCAGACACTTTAATCCAATAAGACGAATCACAAACATATCGTCCCTAGGCCGCCTTGTCCTCTGCCGTTTGCCTACCTGTATTCGTAAATTGTATGGAACGAACGAATCAGAGAACTAACAGGCTAGAGGGCCCTCTCGAATCAAACTCCCTCCGTACCTTAACCACCTTCGAAGCTGCATAGAACACGTGCCTGCTTTGGGATGGATTTTTTTTGGTGTCCAGTGGTTTTGCGCCCGTCTTTTGGTGGTTACTCCCCATTTTCTTTCACTTTTTGGGCTCCGTAACTATTTTAAAGGCCTGAATCGAAAATCTGAATAAATATGTTGAAAGTGCAGGTCTAGGTAAATATATTATACCTAGTAATATTTAGACCAATCTGCCTTGAAATACGTAAGGTCTTGTCGAAGTGTGTTGGTATGAAGGACGAGAACACCAGGACTGACACTAACCCCTCAGGAGTTTATTAGACAAGTTCTGTTCATATCAGCCATGTCCAGACCCGCGTAGATGAAGTGAGACCGATTTCAAGCATTTTGGGCCCTTTTCAGGCTACTCTAGGTCCATCAGGTCCACAAAGATCGATTCAGGTCCTGCCTATAAATATATGTGCCCATAATCACCCCAGTCAGTCCAGTGGGTCAAGATAAGACGCTCCAAGGCCCGTACTCTTGACGATTAAGAAGCTCCCTCACACCTCTTCCTCAAAGACTTATTCTGCTTATTACTCCTCATTGTCCGCTTCTTTATCATTTAAATCATTCAAATTCCACCATACCCAGCCTAAACAACACTCAAATTGATATTAACTGGCTGTATCCAAAAATAAATCGCTAAGGAAGAGGTGCTAGGGAGCCTTAACTGACGATAATAGGGGCCCAAGTCTTTCAGTAGTGGATGAGGTGGGTGGTCACGAGTAGGCGGGATGGGCTGAGATGATGGTGGTTTGGGATCAGGATGGGTTAAGTATATATTATGTATTTATTGTGTATTTAGGCTGTTTGTAATATTCACCACATTAGCCTAGAAGTCGGTGTGGTGGGTGGAGAGGAGTGGGCGGGATGGGCTGGTGTGGTGGTAGGTACTTAGATATGCAGCAGGGGAAGGGGGAAGTATATTCTGTAGTGATGGGTGTTGTAAGAAAACCAGTAAGATGCGAGGGAAAGGCGTCGGAGATGAGAGAGAGAGAGAGAGAGAGAGAGAGAGAGAGAGAGAGAGAGAGAGAGAGAGAGAGAGAGAGAGAGAGAGAGAGAGAGATGGTGGGTGATGGGGTACAATGGAACAACTACACCTTATGGAGATGGAAGTTGTTCTGAGATTTGGTGATGGGATGGAAAAAAACAATCTGTCTTACAAGTTCGATGTGTGTGTGTGTGTGTGTGTGTGTGTGTGTGTGTGTGTGTGTGTGTGTGTGTGTGTGTGTGTGTGTGTGTAGAAAATGGGTGGGATGGGTGGAAGGGCGTAACCAGAATGGGTGGTGATGGGTCTGGAGGGGGTAATACTCTCTGTAGAAATAAGCATTTTAGGTTGGCCAGTGTAGGCTTGACGAAGGTATAATTCAAGATTTTCCCCAAGATGAAAAAAAGAAGAAATGAAGGAGAAGAAAAAGGAGAAGACGACGAAGGAGAAGACGAAGGAGAAGAAAAAAGAGAAGAAAACGAAGAAAAAAGAGAAGATGAAGGAGAGGAAAACGAAGGAGGAGAAGGAGGAAAAAAAGAGAATAAGGTTGCGTCTCTTCCTATACTTTGCATTCTCAAGAGAGGGGGGAAAAAGAAAAAGAAAAGAGGAGAGAGAGAAAATAAAATATTGGATAAGAAGGAGAGACGAAGGAAGGGTCTTGGGTATTGAAGGTGGTCCCTGTAATCACCATTCACGGAGGTGGGGGGAGGGGGAGAGGGGAGAGGGGAGAGAGGGAAGGAGAGGGGGAAGGGGAAGAGGAATAGGGTAAGAGGAATAAGAAAGGAATCCCAGCTCATCTTGCCCCTTAACCTCATCCCTCTGATAGCCATTTTTGCCTCTCTCTCTCTCTCTCTCTCTCTCTCTCTCTCTCTCTCTCTCTCTCTCTCTCTCTCTCATAGTAGCGCATGTACGAGTATAAGAGAGTTTCCATCACTTTTCTAGCAATTTCTAGTTATTTTTTGCAAGGCTAATAGGAGTAACGGGGCTTCGTCTTGTTCTTGGAGAAACTTTTGCACTATACCTTCACGGCGCTCCAGCCATTAATCCTACAGCACCGTATTTCACAGGGTATACTCCCCTAGATCCTCTCCACCCTCCAACACATTTCCACCCTATGCCGCCCATTTTTTGTCCCCCTCGTGCATTTCCTATCACTCTCCCCTCAAACACACTTTAATTCTTGGATTTTTTTTTGAAATAATCCTTCACTACATTCAGGACATTAATCCCACAACGCCCATTTTTCACACGACATGCATTCCTGCCTCAGTCTCACCGCCCACCAACACTCCAGCCCATCCCACCCACTCCTTCGCTCACCATATTCATATCTCTGTGCGACGTAGGCAGCGAGGTTTACGAATGCGCTTTGTGTGTGTGTGTGTGTGTGTGTGTGTGTGTGTGTGTGTGTGTGTGTGTGTGTGTGTGTGTGTGTGAGTGTGTGTGTGTGTTACATTTGCTTTCTTGTATGCGTTTGTATTTTAATATTGATAGAGTTCGGACCAGTAACCTTCAAGAGACACCGTTTAGCAGTGTTTCTCTCTCTCTCTCTCTCTCTCTCTCTCTCTCTCTTTCCTGCTATTTCCAGACGATCTTATACAACTTTGGAGATATTTTCGGACTGGTAGGAAGTGTTACAATGCCACTTAAGCCCGAGAGTACGGCCCAAGACAAAACAAGTCGCAGAGGAAGAGGCGTTACGAAATCAAAATCGACACGAACGCGACTTGGACGTTACGTATCGAGAGACGGGACGAGGAGGGAGGAAAACGCGTGTGGAAAATGGAGGATCTTGGGGCCAGGACTAATCTGGCTGGGGATACCTTTTGAATGCTGGGAGGGAGGAGGGGGGCTGAGGTGACGATGGGAGGAGGAGGGATTGTGTGAGGAGGGAGGGAGGGAGGGAAGACAGGAAGGAAGTGAGGAAGAAAGTGGTGAAGAGAGAAGGAGGAATTGTGCGAGGAGGGGGAGGGAGGGAGGGAAAGAAGACAGGAAGAGTGTGAGGAAGAAAGTGGTGATGAGAGAACAGGAAGAGGGGGCTGAGGTGACGATGATAGGAGGAGGGATTGTGTGAAGAGGGAGGGAGGGTGGAAAGAAGACAGGCAGGAGGTGAGGAAGAAAGTGGTGGAGAGAGAAAAGGAAGAGGGAAGGGATGTGTAAGAGAGGAGAGGTGAGGGGAAAATGGTGGTGGTGTTGGTGGTGGGAGGAGATGGTGGAGGAGGAGGAAAGATACAGGAAGGAAATGAAAGAGGGAGAAAAAGGAAGGAAGGAAGGAAAGAAGGTATCGGAGGACAGAGAAAGAAGAAAGATGGGAAAGAGAAAAGGGAAGGAGGTAAAAAAGATGAAGGAAAGACATGAGGGAAGGAGGTCAAAGAGAGAGAAAATGAGGTGAGATGAGGATGGAGGTGGAGGGAGGGATTGTGTGAGGATGGTGGGGAGGGAGGGAGGAAGGGAAGAAGATAGGAAGAAAGTGAGAAGACAAGAAAAGGAGGGAAGAAGAATGATAAGGAGGAGGGGAAGAAAAAGAAGAAAGGGAAGATGCGTGGAGGGGAATAGAGGTGACGATGCTGGAGGAAGAAGAGATTATGTGGGGCTGGGGAGGGGAAGGAGGGAAGAAAAGAGGATGAAAAGGAAGAAACTGAGAGAGAGAGAGAGAGAGAGAGAGAGAGAGAGAGAGAGAGAGAGAGAGAGAGACAGAGAGAGAGAGAGGAGGGAAGAAGATTGAGAAAAGAGAATCTGGAGAGGGATGGAGAGGCAAGGGGTGTGAGAGAAGGAGAGAGGAAGTAAGAGAGAGAGAGAGAGAGAGAGAGAGAGAGAGAGAGGAAGGAAAGCAAGAATGAAGGAAGCCAGAAAAGGAGAGGGTGATGTAAGAAATGAGAGAGAGAGAGAGAGAGAGAGAGAGAGAGAGAGAGAGAGAGAGAGAGAGAGAGAGAGAGAGAGAGAGAGAGAGAGAGAGAGAGAGAGAGAGAGAGAGAGAGAGATGAATAGCGAGAAAGAATGGAATGAAAAACTGTCCTGAAAAAAGTGCTTATGGATCGAAGGGAAGGAGGTGTGAGAGAGATAAGGATGGAGGAGAGGTGGGTGGAGGGAAGGGAGAGAGAATGGAGGGTTTGGATGGAGGGAAGGGAGAGAGAAGGGAGAGGTGGATGGAGGGAAGGAGGAGAGAATGGAGAGGTGGATAGATGAGAGAGAGAGAGAGAGAGAGAAGAAGGAGAGAAGGGAGAGCAGACAGGGAGGAGCGAAGAGATGAGAAAGAGGATGAAGAGAAGGTGGAGAGAAGGGAGAGAGAATGGAGAGGAAGTGTGGAAAAAGTGGAGGTATTTTTTTTTTTCTTAAACGGGGGAGATTCTGAAGGGTCGGGAAAAAGATATAAAATGCTGTATGATAAAAGGGGTGTTAATTAAGAGAGAGAGAGAGAGAGAGAGAGAGGTGGGGGGGATTCTTGACAGTTTTAGATATAGAGACAAATAGATAGATAGATAGATAGATAGAGAGAGAGAGACCTTAGTGCCGGGAGGGATTCATTTTCACCTTCCCTCCGTCTCCTCGCCAGTCATTTTCTGTCATATTCCTCGTGTCATTTTCACTCACTTTCACACGCAGTTCGCCCTTATGCCTCTTTTTACTCTTACTTGGCCTGAAAATTACCTCTATCCATTTCACTGCTCAGCGCCGGATCATGATGCTAGTCACGAAGAAGTGCAATAGGAGGGATGTGGAACTGCAGAGAAATAATTTACCATAGGAAAATCTGGGCCAAGTTAAGGTGAAAGAAGTATAGTATTCCTCTCTCTCTCTCTCTCTCTCTCTCTCTCTCTTTCTCTCTCTTCCGTACCATCGTTTCGTCTCTTCCGCAAAGATTGGCATAAATTTCCTAACACCTTTTTCTTAGCGATTTATTTTTCGTGTAACCCGTCCAGGCCCCTATGACTCAGTTGAATAAAATCGTCTGAAGTTTGCATGGTCGTTATTTCATGTATTTATTGTGTTAGTTTGCGGAATAAGTAGCAAAGAAAGAGGCGTTACGAATCAGTGTGCCGTATTCTCGATGGCGTAGGAGGCATCGAAGCGCGTATTTCACAGAGCGGTTTAGTCCACGTGATGCACTTTGTTATCCTTCGTGTGTGTGTGTGTGTGTGTGTGTGTGTGTGTGTGTGCGTGTGTGTGTGTGTGTGTGTGTGTGCGTGCGTGCGTGTGTGTGTGTTTGAGACCCAAGACGTCGTTTATATATCGAATTTTGTTTTATTTATTCATTTATCATTTCCCTTTTTTTTTTTTAGTATTTTTGTGGATTTATTTGAACTGCCTTTATTAACCCTTTCAGTTCAGGGATAATTTGAAACCGGTACCAAATGAGTGTCACCTCCTTGTGGACAGTACTGGCACAAGCGGGATTAGTCCAGGGCATCTTACCATACCACGTTGAGTACACCGCTTCCCGTCCGATCAGCGAAGTTAAGCAACGTTGGGTCTGGTTAGTACTTGGATGGGTGACCACCTGGGAACACCAGATGCTGTTGGCATCCCTACGTGTCAAGTGGGGTTGGTGGAGGATTAGTGCCCCTCCCTGTAAAACAATTAACTCTAAGCCGTTGGCCACCCCGTTTGGGATACATGGCGTCTGGCAATGAATGAATGAATCTTACCAACAGCCAGTAGGTGACAGAAAGGCATAGGTGACTCTGTGGCCAAAAGGGGTGATATTATAGACTGCACACGCCGATGACTCGCGGCCCTGGAAGCAATATCTGCAATATCCAATCCCCCTAAAAACTGCTTTATATAAATAGAGTGCCAGGGTTATAATCCATTGCTTTATCTGAAACGTGCCGGTACCACTCCTTCCATCCTCATGTCTTGTGGCAAAGAATATAGAAAAGAATATTGTCATGAAAAAATTAATTACACTTACTCAAACTGAGCATGGGAAAACAGACCCACGAAATTATCACTACATTATTAACTAGAATGCATTCAGAGAGCGCATACCTTCGCCAATGCCACTGCCACTAAAAAGCATCCGGATCCGGATCCGTAGTGGTATTGTGTGGATACATGGATCCGGATCCACCCCAAAATTTAATCAACGTTTCCTTGATCCATGGCCCACTTTTCCACAATATTTTTTGGAAATTCATTGAGAACTTTTGGAGATAATGTGCTGGGTACATAGGATCCGGATCCGCCCCAAAATTTAATAAATTCTTTCTTGGCTTATGGCCCACCCATCCAGAAAATTTCATTGAAATTCAGTAAGAACTTTTCGAGATATCGTGTGGACAAACAGACAAACATACTGTAGGTGAATACATAGCCTCTTCCAACTTCATCGGTGGAGGTAACTGGATGAACCATTTAATATATAAGTAGAACAAAATTCTAGCTACGAAATAAAAAATTCTCTTAAAATCACAATAGCGGTTTAATGATGATGATGATGATAATAATAATAATAATAATAATAATAATAATAATAATAATAATAATTGAAGTAATAATAATAATAATAATAGCTATAATAATAATAATAGTGTAAGCAAGTGCC
>NC_136977.1:62489321-62514321 GCF_032717465.1 Coenobita brevimanus
TCACTTCTACCAACTTTGATTACTCATTGTACAATCTAAATTACCTAAATACAGTATTATCAAATGTGTCTGTATAGTTTGTCGCTTCCCCAGTGCTTCTCCCGAACCCAGTGTATTGGGCTCCATATTCACACAGTTGACCAACCTTAGCCTAACCCATACTACTAAATTATCGTTTTGGGTGATTTAACGTCCATAATGTAGCATGGTTATTGCATTCTGCCAGGAATGACGATACTGGTCTAGAGTACGAGCTGTTTGGAGAATCGTTTGATCTCACGCAGTTGGTAAAACAACCAACCAGAATACCAGATAATCCTGACCATAACGCATGTCTCTTTGACCTATTCCTGACAAATAACTCAGATCAATACAGGATAGAAGCACTGTCGCGACTTGGATCCTCCGACCACAGTCTTATCAAAGTCTCATTAGTCAGTTTCCCCAAACCTCCCCGTTCTGAACCAGTCAGGGTAACTAGATGGCAGTTTGATAGGGCAGACTGGGATGGTTTTAGAAATGATCTTGCTGATATTCAGTGGCAGTCTTTCTTCTCCACTGACATCAAATCTACCCAGTCCCACATTAATGGCTTAATACAAGCTGGTCTGGAATTGTTTATGCTCAGTCAACAATTTACTAAAAGATCGGAGTCCCAAAAATGGTTTGACAGCAACTGTGTCAGAGCAACGACTCAAAAGTCGTTCACATAAAACAGCAGCATCCTTCAGTCAGTTTAAAATGGCTAGAAACCAAGCAAAGTAGCAGTAAATACAGTATTGCCAAATCAAACTTTCTTCACAACCAGACATCGAGACTATTATTATTATTTTTTTACAGTAAAATATAGTGGTCATCTCTCAGTTCTTTCAATGATAACTTCAACATTTCATCACTAAAATCTTCAGACGGAAACACTACCCATACAAAAGACACTCGAAGAAAAGTGAGCATCCTTGCCAGTATGTTTGCCAGAAATTCTACCGCAGAAGAAGTCAGTCAGAACGCTGCTGTACTAGAACTTGACTCTCCTGAAATTACTCCTCCTGGGCAAGAGGAGAAAGGACACTTCCCCAGTATTCCTGCTTGTCATAAGAGGCAACTAAATGGGACCTTTTTGTCTCCAGTTTTTCTCTCCATACTGTGATCTTCTGTCCCATCTCTCGTCTTGATATTCCTTATTTCTTCTGGCCTTTATTTTCCCTCTACTTCTAGCAGGTTAGATATTTGGTTTTATGACATGGATAGTTTAAGGACTTCCCGTTGACACTGACCCTTCCTCCTTTCCTCCCTGTGCTTTATCGTTAAACCATTTCCTCACAAAGCCACTTCATCGCCAAAACCACTTCAACGCCAGTCTTAGTGGCATACAGCCAATATATGGCTTGTTCTTGATTTTTCCTTCCTTTAACTGTTTTATCTTGAGATGTTAAGATGTGGACTCGTGGGGTCATATCTCTCATCCCATATCAGAGTTCGTTAGCTTCCTTTCCTGAGGAGAAGGTTTGCACTGCCTCCATATGTGGTACCTACTCACTGACTGGCCATGGCTCGTCTGTCTCACTCCCAGTATGTTCAGGACATCCATTATAAACTGGAGGTTAGCCTGATGTGCTGAGCATGTCCCAAGGAGATCCATCCTCAAAAGGAGGTGTATCAAATGTCCTTGACGTACCATCTGCTGAAGGACAGGTGATGTGCAACACGGAAGTGGACACACAAGAACGTGCTCTGGCTGCACTGGAGACTGCTGGTACTGGATCTCTGCCTGTGGTAGTGGAGGCATAATGGTAGGTCCAAGCTTTGCTGACTTGGGAAGAGGATTGTCCCTCTTCTAACCCCAGCATGTAGATTTGCCCTTGGACTCCCCAGTCCCGGGTGTCTTCTCTGCCTGGCTAGCAGTGGCCAGACCCTTAACTGGCTTGGACATCAGCGTGCCAGAGGGCAAGATTAAAAGTGAATTTTTGTGTGCCACTTTGGTCTAGTTCAGACCAGTCAAAGCTTTTGAAACTCCCTGAATGCAGGTGCGAATAGACTGAGGTGAATTTTTGTGAGCCACTTTGGACTAGTTCAGACCAATCGAAGCTTTTGAAACTCCCTGAATGCAGGTGAGTATAGACTGAGACCTGTCCTCTCCTGAATGTTGCTCCTATTTGGTGGAGGGTCGAGTTAGGGGAAAAAAAAAAAAAGCCGAATTATGTAAGCAGAAAGAAAGGGAAGAGAATAAGTCAGTTCAGGTATTAGCTAATGATGGTGTTAATAGTGTATAAATGCCTCTGCATCATACAAACGTTGTGAAAACACGGCAATCAGTTCACATAGTCATGATAATGGCGTTTTTATCATGTCATAAAGTGAAGGAAATACGCAGCTTCCCCTGTTAGTGAAAAGTGTAATCATTGTAAAGCAAAGGTTATGGTACACGTCCTTGAGGAAATGTTATTGAGACGTACTTGTAAGCGCCATCTTTACCTTAAAATAATTCCTATAGATTCACGAATATTGCCCATCTCTCCAGACATGATTTCATAAGTTCAAGCTTTGACTGTAGCTTACACCTTAGTGAGTAGCTGTGTATTACAACTAGCATTTACATTACATCACTGCTTCACATGGGTACAGACTGTCATTTATACGAAATTTGATATTTTTGGAATATTTAAGTTACGTACACCATATTCGTAATATCAACGGTGTTCCCTTGGTCATAGAACTCCACTGACTTTCCTCGTCGCCCAGTGTTACCAGTGTTATGCGTAAGGAGAAGTCAAGACCAGTATATCCTATTGTAGTCCTACCCCAGAGACAGGACTGCGTTGGACTAGTCTCACCTGGTTGAACTATCTCGCCAGAACAACCTATCTGGACAGGTCTAAACAGGTATTAAATGCTTAGTGCGCGTCCACACTTGTACTGAAACAAGTGCTGGCAACATGTAAATGATACATTAGCGAACAAATTGCAAGCATGCTCGGAACAGCAGCGTCCAGATCACGTTGGCCACATCATGAAGCCTCAGTTGCTTCGTATGGACACGCCTAAGACATTACCTCTGCTGACAGGAACGTCGAAGCTGCACTGAAACATGTTTGCGTACATCTGTCCAAATACTGTTGGATACATGCATCCAAACATGTTGCCAGGTGTGTTGTCAACACATGTTCGAGGACACGTGTGGACGCGACCTTACGAAACTGCGTCATAAGTAGAATTGGCAACGGGAAGAGGGGCAGGCGAGGATAACATGGGGTGGGATGATTTACTACAGACTGAAATGGAACGGGGCGGGGCAAATGAATACGAAATAGCACGGGGCGGGGCGGGGTAGATGTATGGAAAATTACACGGGATGGAGTGAATGAGTACAGAATGAGATGGTGGGCAGGATGGGGAAGACGAATACAAGACGGGACGGGAAGGGACGAATGGGTACAAAGCGAGACGGGGCTGGGCGAGTGAGTAAAAACCGAGACGGGGCGGGGTGTGTGAGTACAGAAGGAGACGGGGCGGGGTGTGTGAATACAGAAGGAGACGGCGCGGGGTGTGTGAGTACAGAAGGAGACGGGGCAGGGTGTGTGAGTACAGAAGGAGACGGGGCGGGGTGAGTGAGTACAGAAGGAGACGGGACGGGGCGGGGCGAGACAGGTATTGACACCACCCTCACCATATTCACCCCCCGACTACGAGGATTTTATTTTCCAAGACGAGTTTCCTGTGAAGTCCTGTTTTCGCCCGTCACCCTCCCTCCCCTTCCCCTCCCCCTTCCCCCTCAGCCCCTTTATGGCGGCCCGTAAATCCCCTCCTTAAAAAATAATAATTCTCGGATTAATTTCATATTTTGAGGAATATGTCGGGGGTCAAATGAGGCCGAGAAATTAATTAGAGGGAGGTTCTTAACGACGGGGAAAATGTGTGACGCCGGGGCAGCATCCGGAAAATATGTTGACGGAGCAGAAGGTGAAAATATAGCGACATCGAAGGGATCTGCTGCAAATATAAGAGTACGCTAGAGATGAAGCAGAGTGTATCTATCTACCTGTCTGTCTGTCTGCCAATCTATCTGTCTGTCTATCTGTCCGTCTGTCTGTCTATTTGTCTGTAGCACATATGCGTATTGATTTCAGTACGCATTATCAGTAAAAGACATGGAAAAGAGTATTTTTTTATGATTTCTCTTTACCTCCGCCTCCCCCCCCCACCTTTCTCTCTCTCTCTCTCTCTCTCTCTCTCTCTCTCTCTCTCTCTCTCTCTCTCTCCTTTTAGCAAATTCAATTACGGTGTTCCCACAGAGTCTTTGTGTGTCACCTGTCAAAGATTTGGACGAAGCTCTGTGCACTCCCTCCCTCCCTTAGCGCTTCGCTCACCTGGACCCTCTCTCACCCTCTCACTTTTCCCCCCTCACTCTCTCTCACACTCTCTCTCTCTCTACACGGCCGTCCCTCACAGGCAGGTTTTTCCCACTCACTCTCGCTCTAATTACGCCTCATCTCGCCGCCCAGAATCTCGGAAATTTATGCAAAAGGAGACGAGGTGGCGGGAAAAGAATACCCCCCCGCCTCACCGCCCACTGAAGCCATAAGTCGGCCATCTTTGTTACCTCACCCCAGCCAAAATGTCACCCCCTTCTTATAGTCATTTCTCCCTCCCCCTTCCTCCCCCTTCCTCCCTCTCTTTCTCCTTTTCTTCCCCTCCCCTCCCCTCCTCTTTCTCCTACTCTCTTGCCCCCTCCCCCCTCCTCTCTTCCATTCTTTCTTCCCCCATGTTCTACTCTCTCTCTCTCTCTCTCTCTTATTCAGTCACCTCTCATTCCTTGTCATTTTACTCTTCGGCCAAGGATATTGTCAGATGAAGGAGAGGAGGAGGAGGAGGAGGAGGAAGGAAGAAAGGAAGGAAGGAAGGAAATGAGGGAGAAAAGAAATAGAGGAAAGTAGAGAAAAGAAAGAAAATTAATAAAAAAAAAAAAAGCGAAAATTAATAACAGGTTTTGTAGAAGAAAAAATTGAGAAGGAAGGATAAAGGCAAATTTAAAGAAAAACATTGAGAGTCGAGGATGGGGGGGCGGGAGGAAAGAGGAAGAAGAGAAAGAAGGAAGTGACAGTGGAAGGAGAGAGATGCTAGGGGAAGGAATTGAGTGATGGAAGAGGAGGAAGTGGTAAAAGAATGAGAAAGGAAATGACGAAGACGAAGAATGGAAGGTAAGAGAGAGAGAGCGAGAGTGAGAGAGAGAGGAAGGAAGGAATGGGGAGTAGGGAGTTAACTGAGGAGTGATAGGGAGGAAAAAGAGTTGGAGAGGGAAGGAGAGAGGGAGAAAGGAGGCGAGGAGGAAAGAGAGAGAAATGAAAAAGGGAGGGAAGGAAAGGAAAGTGAGAGGTGCGGTGGTGAAAGAGAAGGAAGGAGGGAAAAAAACAGAGGAAGAGAAGGGAGGGGGAGAGGGAGAGAGGAGAGGGAAAGATAAGAAAGGGAGGAGAGAGAAAGGGAGGGACAGGAAGGAGGGGAAGGGGAGGGGAGAGAAAGAGAGGGCAGAGGGAGAAAGGAAATCAAGTGAAAAGGAAGGGAAAGGAAGGATGGTGACGGATGGGGAGGAAGGAGGGGAGGGAAAGGGAGAGGAGGAGGAGGGATGAAGGGGAGATAAGTGAGGAGGTGAGGGATAGTAAGGAAAGACACCGATGAGTGGGAGAGAGAGAAGAGAAAGGGAGGGGGAGAGAAAGAATGGAGAGAGGAAATAAGAGGAGAACGAGGGGAGGGGGAGAGATGGAGGGGAAGAAAAAGATGGGAGAGGAGGAGGGAAACTGGAAGAGAGAGGATAGAAAGGAAAGAAATGAGTAGGGGAGAAAGAAAGAGAAGGAAAAGTGATGAGAGAAGGGAGGGAGGGAAGGACAGAGGAAGGGAGGGAAAGGAAGGGAAAGAAAGGTGTCGAGGGGGAGGGAGAGGAAGGAAGGAGAGGGGAGGGGATGGAGAGAGGGAGGGGGAGAAGGGGAGGAATGGAGGGAGACGGAGAAGGGGAAGGGGGAGGAAGGGGGAGCTAAGGTGTTGTCGTCAGAGAGAAAATGATCAAGGTGCGAAAGAGTCGAGGAGTGAATAGGGGATTGGGAGGAACATGATAATCTCGAGTAGAAGGAAGATTAGGTGGTGGAGATGAAAGGGGAGACAGGGAGGGGAGGAGGGGAAAAGAGGGGAAAAATAGCGTGGGGTGAAGAAGAGGGGGGTGGGAGAATATGGAGAAGAAAAGTAAAATGGAGAAAAATAATACCAGGTAAGGAAGTCAGTAGTAAGAAAAAATTAGAGATAAGAGAGAGAGAGAGAAGGTACGAATGCGAACAAACTCAAATGAGGAAAAGGTAAAAAGGTAAGGGAAAAGAGACACAGACGAAGAAGTTATGAGGAAATAGAAGCTGAGAAAATAAAGTCATAACTACAACGAAGGGTGGAGGGGGTGAGGGTGTGGAAGGTCATTAAATTCTATGTAATTAACTTTCTTGGAAATACGTTATAGGCCCCAGTAACGTTTGATGTAAGCTTAGATCTGTTTGTCTGTCTCTTAGTGTGTGTTTGTGTTTGTGTGTGTGTGTGTGGGGGGGTTGATATTATAGGAAAGTTTAATAACTGAGGTAGTGCATTCCTAAAACCTCGGCACGTGGCATACGTTTGCGTAACTTCTGTCTTAAGTTACTTCATGAATATGCTCAGCTGCAACTCGGAGACGCGAAGCAAACATACGTAGCTTGTCTGGTGTAGTTTTTATTGTAGAACAGCGTTGAAGGTCGTCTGGATTAGATCCATATCGTGGGCGGGTATTTCTTTTGATGGTACGAGTAGTAGTAGTATGTTCATATGTATGTTCTCACATGTTCGGACTCTGTCGAAATTCCTCGATTACCTACACATCTTATTGCCACTCCAAAAACAACACACATTCATCATTTCTCACCCTGTGCTACAAATGCACCGGGTAGAAGCGGGTTACTTTTAGTGACAATGTGCCCGTGTCTCCTAGGCATTCTGTCTTCCCATATCAGGCCTGAGTAAACCGGCCGTGCGGTGTGTGTGTGTGTGTGTATATATATATATATATATATATATATATATATATATATATATATATATATATATATATATATATATAACTCTCGACTCTGGGATTAACTTGCTGATGCATCTTGGTTTTGTTGAGTGAGTGTTACCCATACTGTTGCCCTCACTCACACATGCAGCATACTCAAGCCACTTCGCTTGCCTCCCCTGCCTCTTTCTCACTACTGCATTCACAGATGCCTCACCGAGACCTGGTATAAAAAGTGGATATTATCACCCATGGATGAATACAACTGTGCACCCCAGTCGACCACGTTACATTCAATCGTCTTTGATTCCAGCCATGAAACTGAAGCAGGAGAGGCGGACGGACTTAGTAACTGACTCAACACTCGCGGTCACCTGTTGAATCTCTGTCAAATGAGGACCACCTGTCTCCCTCTCCCTTACTCCCCCTCCTGCCGCCTCAGCATCACATTCCTCTCCTCCCGAAGCTCCGTTGATCTAACCTCTTTTGGTAGATATTTACATACTAGCTGGTTGTGGGAGGCAATATTTGACCATCAGTGCACAGTTCCAACCTCTCACACTTCCGCGAGTACAGGTAGATGTCACATTTTGAGCAGTTTGGCAGCGCTGTGTATGTTGGACAGAAGACACGCAGGGTGGTCCGAAACTAGCGCTGCACTAGAAAGTCACCAGGAGGTATCTTAATAGTGGCGGGAACTCCTCAGTCTGCTGGTTTGGGTTTGAGGGTGGGATATGGGTAAGTGATGCAGGGTAGGCGTTGATAACACTGACAGCCGTCCTCACAACACACAAGAGATCGTCCGTGAGGGTGAAAAGAGAGGCGTTATAGTTGGACCATCCTTCATCTCGGCCTCTTTACCTGTATTCTCGTCGGTTTCCTCCCTAACACCGTTTCCTTAGCGATTTACTTTCCCTACTTCACCTTACTGCTCTCTTGTATGTTGCTTTCATCTTTTAAGCACCAACATGGAAGGCAAAAATAATGCAAGGGATTATTAATGAGTTGTATGCAAAAATAATTCGGTAAGGAAAGGTGTTGGGGAGCTTCCTTACGAGAATATGGGCCTAGTTAAAGAAGAGATAACCGTATACACCTTCCAGATTAATATATATTTCGTAATTTTGAAGTCTGTAATCACGGAAAAGGAGGAGGAAGAAGAAGAAGTGGAGGAGAGGAGGAGGAGGAAGAAGAAGAAGAAATGTAGGAGGAGGAGGGGGAAGAAGAAGAAGTGGAGGAGGAGGAGGAGGAAGAAGAAGAAGTGGAGGAGGAGGAGGAGGAGGAAGAAGAAATGTAGGAGGAGGAGGAAGAAGAAGAAGAAATGTAGGAGGAGGAGGAAGAAGAAGAAGAAATGTAGGAGGAGGAGGAGGAGGAAGAAGTGGAGGAGAAGGAGGAGGAGGAAGAAGAAATGGGGAAGAAGAAGAAGAGGGGGAGGAAGAAGAAGAAGAAGAAAAGGAGGAGGAAGAAGAAGAAGAGTAGGAAGTGGAGAAGAAGAAGAGGAGGAGGAGGAGGAAGGGGAAGAAGAAGAGGAGGAGGAAAAAGAAAAAGAAGAGGAGGAGGAGGAGGAACCTAGGGTAGAGCTGTTCACTTGCACATACTCCATCATACGGTATACACATTACTTGCACCTCATGGGGAAGGGACTCTGTAGACACACGAGTATACCCCATCATACACAATCTATACCAGATATACAGTATACCTCATAGGGGGCCACTGATCCATATATCCCATCACACAGCATACATAATAGACACATACAGTATACCTCATGACTATACACATATCCCATCACACACATTCTTTCCACCTCAAGACCAAGTGTTTGTATAACTGATGTATATTTAAAGATTGAAATTAACTGTATAAACTGCGGTATAAAATCAAGAAATATACGTCAGAGAAGGATAAATGTCCCTACTCATGAACGACCCTTGATAGTGAAAAAGACTAAAATAACAATAAATATGATAAGCGGTGACGATCAGTGTGAATAACTAACGATAACTTAGGCATTCGAGAGAGAGAGAAAGAGAGAGTGGCATAGGAGGCTTCGTTGCACCGTTTCCTTAGCGATTTATTATGCATCTTACGCCCTGATATCTTCCTTTAGATTATTTATTTATTTGTAGAATTAGTATATTATCCCCAATTAACGAACAGTGGGAAGAAAGGACAAACCATGCAGAATAAATCGCTTAGGAAGAAATGTTAGGAAGTCTCAGAAGACACTTAGAATATTGCCCCCCCCCCAAGGACTAAGCGATTTTTCTCACCTCCCCCCTGTGTCGCCCCTCTCCCCCCTTTCCCCCCACCCCGCAGCATTCCTTCCCTCTCCCCCTCCCACTCCTGCATCACCTCCTTCTCCCCCTTCCTCCTAATCCTTTCCCCTACCCCCAGGTAAGCTCCTTCCCCACACTTTTTTCTTCCTCATCCCCTTCCCCCCTCTCCCCCGCCCCCCACATCACCTCCATCTCCCCCTCCCCCACCAATACCTCCAGCCCCATCACATCACCTTCACCCCATTTTGTCTCCCTAAATCCCTCTTGTCCCCACCCCTTCCCCCCACCCCACATCACCTCCTTCCTCCCAGTCCTCCTTCACTCCATGTCCTTTCGCCAAATCCCCCCTCCCCCACACCACCTTCACCCCATTTCCTCTCCCCTTCCCCCACCCCTTCCCCCACCCCTCCCCCACCCCATCCCCCACCCCTCCCCCACCCCTTCCCCCACCCCTCCCCCACACCTTCCCCCACCCACGGCTTTCTTAATTGGGTTTTTCTAGGCTTAAGTAATATAGCCCTGCAGGGGGTCTGTGCTCCCCTCCACTCCCCTACCTTTGACAGAGGAAATTGGAACAGGGGGAGCTGGTGTGAAGGGGAGGGGAGGGGGAGAGGTGGGGGAGGGAAGGGTTAGGTGGGGAGGAAGGGAGGGAGAGGAGGGGAGGGGTTAATGGAGAGAAAGATGGGAATTACTGAAGCAAGGGAGGGGTATAATGAAGAAAAGCAGGAGGGGGAGGGAGGGTTAGGGGGGAGGAGAGGAGGGAAAGGTGGGGAAGAAAGGGTTAGGTGGGGAGGAAGGGAGGGATAGGTGGGAGAGGAGGGGGGTGGGGTTATGGAGAGAAGGAGGGGAATTACTGAAGGAAAGAAGTGTGGGAGGCTGGGGAGGGAAGGGTTAGGTGGGGAGGAAGGCAGGGAGAAATGGGGAGGTGGGAGAGGAGGAGGGAGAGGTAATGGAGAGAATGGGAATTACTGAAGGAAGGGAGGGGAAATAATAAAGTTGGGGGAGGAGGGGGTGGGGTAATGGAGAGGAGTGGAGATACTGAAGGAAAGGAGAGGGAAACAAGGGAAGAGAGGAGGGGGAGGGAAGGGGAATGAGGTATGGGTGGGAGGGGAAGGGTAATGGAGAGGCAAGGGGGATGACTGAGGACAGGGAAGGGTGAATAAGGTGAGGGGAAAAGAAAATGACTGGCGATGGGAAGCAGGAGATGTGTCGAGGGAGGGGGTGGAAAACATACACTCTCACCAGAACATACCTAAGCACCTACAGTAGGCAAGATGAATATGATAAATGACAATACATAAGTAAATAAATAAAATGAAGAGCTTGTCAATTACGTATGGTTTGTGTGCTTGATTTGGACTGACTGATTTTGAAGCTACATTACGTTTAAATTTAGTCTATTAATGAGACACACACGAGGAGAGCCGTTTTGAAATTCTTCGCCCATGTATCTCAAAATCCGTGGACCCGTCTCGTTGAGGAAGCTTCCTTGCACCTTTTCCTAAGCGATTTGTTTACTACACGTTGCTGTCCTCCTCTGTGTTACATAAATCCCAACAATATCGCCATACCCTGCAAACATAACATACAAAAGGATATTAACCAGCCATATCGAAAAATAAATCGCTGAGGAAGAGGTGCTAGGGAGCTTTCTTAACCGATGAGAAAATGTGCCCATGCATTTAAAGACACATGATCGAAGAATGGCTGGTTAATATCTTTTATATATACGTCGTTTATGCAGAGTATGGCGATATTGGAAGGATTTATGTAACACGGAAGAGGACAGTAAGGTGTAATAATCAAAATAAATCGCTTCGGAGAAAGGTGTTAGGGAGCTTCCTTAACCCCTTCACTACTAGAGGTCCTTCCTAAATTAAATGAAAATCGTCTAGAAGTAACAAGAATTAAATACGATAGTCGGATTGAAGGAAATACGAATACTAGTGTCGAAATTATTTATCTTATTTAATTTTGAAGATATTTATGGTTTCCTCTGGGTAAATATTTGATCAGTGTTTCCCAGTATTTCCCTCTATATTAATACCTGCATCTTTTATATTGTTTCAACTCATTGGTTTTTGAAGGACTGTTTTTCTGGAGTTGAAGCAGTTTTTCATGTCTGGCGCTGTCGAATGTATGTTGATATTTAAGCACCTGGAAAGTATCTCGTCTACATTTTTAAAGGAAAGTGTGTGTGTGAGTGTGTGTGTGGTGTGTGTGTGTGTGTGTGTGTGTGTGTGTGTGTGTGTGTGTGTGTGTGTGTGTGTGTGTGTACTGCTACTACTACTACTACTACTATTTCTACTTCTACTTCTACTACTACCATTATTACTACAGCTGTTTCTACTAATATAGCCCTTCTTTCCAATGACGCCTTTTTTTATCATTCTCTTGCTACCTCCAGACGATTTTATTCACCTTGGGAGAGAGAAATAAGGATGTGAGAGGGTTAGTGGTGAGAGTGACGACTTTGGGAGAAGGAGAGGCAGACCGAGAACGAGCTAAGTTCTTGTCACCACCAGACGAGAGGTGGATGATAGGTAGAGTCGGGGTTGAGTCGGAGTAGAGGTAGAGTCGGGGATGAGGTAGAGTCGGGGGTGAGGTAGAGTCGGGGGTGAGGTAGAATCGGGGGTGAGGTAGAGTCGGGGGTGAGGTAGAGTCGAGGGTGAGGTAGAGTCGGGGGTGAGGTAGAGTCGGGGGTGAGGTAGAGTCGGGGTTGAGGTAGAATCGGAGTTGAGGTAGAGTCGGGGGTAAGGTAGAGTCGGGGGTGAGGTAGAGTCGGGGGTGAGGTAGAGTCGGGGGTGAGGTAGAGTCGGGGGTGAGGTAGAGTCGAGGGTGAGGTAGAGTCGGGATAGAGGTAGAGTCGGGGGTGAGGTAGAGTCGGGGGTGAGGTGAGATGAGGTTTCTGGAGGCTAGTTAGTTATGTCCTAATTAACCTGTCCTAGCACAATATGAGTCGCACAGGTGTGAGAGAGAGAGAGAGAGAGAGAGAGAGAGAGAGAGAGAGAGAGAGAGAGAGAGAGAGAGAGAGAGAGAGAGAGAGTCAAGGGAATTATAGAAGAAATGAAAAGGAAGAGAGAAATAGGATGGAAGGAAGGGATGAGGGAGGTGACAGTGCAAGGGTGGGAAGTGGAGAGGGGTATATGATGGAAGGGGTGGAGGTGGAAGAGGAGTGATGATAAAGGGTGAGAAGAGATGTGGAAAGGGTGGAACAGATGTGGAAGTTAGGAGAGATGGAGAGATCGGGAGATGAAGTGACTTAAAAGACTGATAGACTGAGAGATGGAGAGACTTATAGACTGAAAGATGGAGAGACTTATAGACTGAGAGATGGAGAGACTTACAGACTGAGAGATGGAGGGACTTATAGGCTGAGAGATGGAGAGACTTATAGACTGAGAGATGGAGAGACTTACAGACTGAGAGATGGAGGGACTTATAGGCTGAGAGATGGAGAGACTTATAGACTGAGAGATGGAGGGACTTATAGACAGAATATATTTGTTAATGTTTGTTTTATTTATTAAGTGAAATGGAAGAGGAGGCCATGGATAAGATGGAGGGATGGAGCGGAGAGATGTAGTTGAGTTGGAGGAAGTGTTGCCAAATGGTAGAGGACAGGGCGACGTGGAGGCGATTTGTTTGTGGCTGCTCTTTACGGGATTAAGGCGTCTGGCTTTAGATCAGAGAGAGAGAGAGAGAGAGAGAGAGAGAGAGAGAGAGAGAGAGAGAGAGATTAAATATATCCTGTTAGCGTCCTGTTAGCTCTTCAAAGACCGTGATTTCCTTGTGGGTCGGCAATATTGATCTGGTTCATGTGTGCGATTATATGTTTATAGATTCTGGTGAAAATATTGAGTGAGTTGTACCTCAGGGTTAGGCGGGTCTCATGTTAGACGTCTAGGCAGTATGAAAAGAAGTATATCACCATCATCATCATCAGCATCATCATCATCTCAACCCTACTTCACCACCACCACCACCACCATCATCCTCTCAGTCGTACGTCCCATTAACACATAAGGATGGTGGTGGTGTAATTCGATGTCTGTAGATTTTTATAAACCTTTCTTGTTGACCTACGAGGAAAACACAACGACGTCGGTTCAATTTCCAGCCCTCCATTTTTCTCGCTACTTCAGATTTCTTTCCTTTTTTTCCCCTCGTTTCCCTCACACCTTTTTCCAGTTTCCGGATGGCAAAACAATATCCCCTCCCCCAATTACCACTTACCCCCCTGACCCCCTCTATTACCCCCTACCCTCCTTATCACCCCTGACCCCCCAAACACCCCTCATTCCTTCCTTCACACACCCCTCCCGACTCCTTACCCCCCCGAGATGAAGGGCGGTGGGTGAGGTAGGGTGAAGCGGCAACATTTAATAGGATCGCCGTGTGGGGATCTTGTACATTATTTTTGGCTGCATCTGTGGCCGTCATCCACGCCTCACTTCACTGTCCCCCACATGGGTACTTTTTTTTTTTAATGTGTGTGTGTGTGTGTGTGTGTGTGTGTGTGTGTGTGTGTGTGTGTGTGTGTGTGTGTGTGTGTGTGTTTCATCGTGGTGTTTTCGTTCATATAATTGGCGTGAAACTTAATATACACGTACACCTGGGCCTCCAGCTCTAGACATCTCTCGCGGATTAAGTATTCAGTGGCTTTATAACACCAAATTTGTAAAAAGACGAGCGCGGAACGGCAAAAAATGGGGATGGAACACCTAAACACGGACGCAAAGGTCACGGAACATCAAAAAACGGGCACGGAGCTTCAAAAAACGGACACGGAACACCAAAAGACGGACACGGAACACCACAACGGTCGCAGAACACAAAAGACTGACGCGGAACCACCAGAGGCCCAAATAACAATCCCAGTAAAAACACATATTCTTTTTAGCAGCTTCAAATGCGGTTACAGTAGGGGGAAATTTCGAACGGGCCCTCCAGCCTCTTGGTTTTGTGAGTCTTCGTTGTTTCAAGAAAAGATAGTTCTGAGGGTCTTCATGGATACGAGAGAATATACTGGTATGTTTTTATATATGGTGAAAGAAACAGACGTTGAGAAATGCCATGAAGTTGCTCCCAAATGTTACCTCTATATTTTTTTCCTCCTCTCTCTTTTACGTGTTTGTTTAGCACTCCTTGTCCCCGTTCACCCAGCGTCGCGAATGGAGAAACTAGAATATATGTATCATAGACTGTTGCAGGTCGTATCAAGGTGAAGATTGAAGCTTGTCTAAAAATTGGTTTGTCTGCCGTGGTGACGCTTGTGCAATCGTAGGCGTAAATCCAAGGCTTTTATCCTTGTCACACTCCCCTACACCTCGTCCTTAGCAGTTTTGTTCTGCGTATGGCGTGATGCTATTTTTTTTTTTCCCATGTAATTAGGATGCAGTCTGTGTCGGTATTACTATAATGTTGATAAGAGCCAAGAAATTATTAACCCATTCAGTTTGCTGGGATTTTTTCTTCTATTCTTCCTACCACCAGACGATTTTCTTCAGCTCGTGGAAGACTTCACGAACACGACACTAATCAAGATTCCTCTTCATGTTGAATAAAACTGTCAGGAGGTAACACGAATGTATTGAAATAGGACAAAAGACACGTTTGATAGTCGCACCTACTCTCGCAGTAGCCTACTAAGGAGAAAGAAATAATTACGTACTAGTTTAGCACTTAAATAGCACCTTCGTGGCTCACAGCCCGTCCCACTATAGCTAATTGCCCAGTGCTATACCCTGCCTTTGTGTTATATTTACAGTTATTTTACCGTGACGCAGGTATGTGGTCAACTTGTTCTCTTGTCTATTTCTGTAAGTGTAAGTATGAGTATGTGTGAGTGTAAGTGTGAGTGTGTGCACGTATAAATGTATGTATGTATAGACTTCACCCCACAACACACCCTGTAAGACCTGGACCTCATCCTTCAAAACGGTACAGTGACTTAGTGAGCAGGTGAATGAGTAAATGCGTGGCACAGTTAGGGACACACACACACACACACACACACACACACACACACACACACACACACACACACACACACACACACACACACACACACACACACACACACACACACACACACACACACACACACTCAGTATTTCTCCGTCCATATGAGTGCAGCTAAAAACAGACATCATACTGAAGTAATTAAGATGTAAAATGCCAAATACATCGATAATGAAGGCGGTCTGGAATCCCTCCTAATCCCAGCAAGAACACGGCCGGAGGAAACCAGTCGTGTGTGGCGGGGGGGCCGTGGGTGTCTTTCCCCAACCCAATCATCCCACCCCGAGATTAGGCCCGGGTTAAGCCAAGTGATAGCGGGTTGATTAGCGGGTAAATGAACACCATAATGGGTTGATTGGGATAGCCCTGTTGTTCCCATTACCATGCAAATCCGGCAAATGGTGTTGTTGGCCTCTCTGTGTGTGACCCGCCCTTGTCCTCGCACCCCTCCCCTCCCCATCCCCCCACCCCTTCCTCCCTTCCCCTCCCCACGTTTCAATTTCTGTATAACTTTAGTGAGTGGATGTATAACTATGTGTATTTATTTTGTGATGTAGAGTGGTAAGAAGGTGTTGAATGGTGGTAATACACTGTTGACGAATATGTGAGTCACCCTTGCCCTTTTCCTCCCCTCAATTCAATTCCTAAAGAGCCTTATCGAGTGTATATATGCCAATCAAGGTAATATATAGGAAGATACCAGTTTTGAAGAGGCGCGAGTGGAAACGATATAAACAGCAGAAATGAGGGGATCTAAATAGCCTGAGAAAAATACTTATAATCTTACGTTGTGGATATTTTGACTGGAGAGTGAGTTCAAGATAGAGGAGCGGTGGACACAAGAATTCCCAGCATGACATCAGAAGTAAAAAGAAAAAGAAAAGACATTTGCGAGGAATGAAGAGGAGTAAACACGAGCTGAGTATGGTCTTAGCATTGGTCATATTTAGGATACAGGTGATTGCTTTGAACTAACTATGGAAACTATATATGACACGTTGTGGAAGCATAGCATTACCCAAATCTTAAAACAGGCGTCTAATATTCTGCCCCAAAAAGAGGAAGACGGGAAGGCAAAGGAAGGAAGAATAGGAAGGAGAAGGGGAAGACAAGAATGAAGAGGTTGGAGGGAATGGAGGAGAGGAGAGTGAGGGGAAAAAAGGAGTGGGAGAGAAAGGGTAAGAGAAGAATAAAGGGAAGAAAGGGTGAAAAGGAAAGGGAGGGAAGGACAAAGAGGAAGAGATGGAAGAGAAAGGGAGATAGGAAAATTTGGGGAAGAGGGGATGGAAGGGAAAGGGGGAGTGGAAAATGAGGGGAAGGAAGAGAAGGAGGAAAAGAGGGAGACAAGGAGGAGGAAGAGGAGTGGAAGGAAAGGGAGAGAGGAGGAAAAAAGATAAGAAGGAGAGAGGGAGAGGAGAAAAATATAAGAAGGTATGAGAGGGAAAGGGAGGGAGGAGGAGGTGGAGGGGAAGAATGGGTGAGAGGAAAAGAGGAAGAGGGAAAGCAATGGTGGAAGATCAAGAGGGAGAGAAAGAGGGAGAGATGAATGAGGAGGAGAAAGAGAGGGAAAGAAGAAAGAGAGGGAGAGAAATTTCGAGAGGAGCATGGAGGGGAGGAGAGAAGGTTGCTTAGTTGTGTAGGGGAAAGTAAAGAGAAGAAGCGTGCGCGCGTATACACACACACACACACACACACACACACACACACACACACACACACACACACACACACACAAGAATTTCGATAAAACTAAAGAGTGGGTCAGAGGAGCCTGGGAGTGTTAATACCTTGGGCACTGGCTCTATAAATCACCATAATTGTCCCATATTCTTGAATTTTGTTCCATTTGACGCCAGGTGATTTTTGTTCAGATGAAGGTGAGTCACGGGAGCTTGAGAGTGGTAGCCTCTTGTTCATTTTGTTCCTGTTCATTTTTTATTGTTCATTTTGTTCTTCATTTTCTTGTTCATTTTGTTCTTGTTCATTTTCTTGCTCATTTTGCTCGTGTTTATTTTGTTCATGTTCATTTTGTTCATGTTCATTTTGTTCTTATTCATTTTATTCTTGTTTATTTTGTTCTTATTCATTTTATTCTTGTTCATTTTGTTCTTGTTCATTTTGTTCTTATTCATTTTATTCTTGTTTATTTTGTTCCTGTTCATTTTGTTCTTGTTCATTTGTTCTTGTTCATTTTGTTCTTTTTCATCTTGTTCTTGTTCATTTTGTTCCCTCAGGTCGGAAGGGAGGATATGATGAAGTGGATATAAGAGAAGAACATGATGGAAGGATGAAGAGGAAGGGAAGTGCATGACGGGATGGAAGGGGAGGGCATGGGAGGCTGGGTAGGGTAGGGTAAGTAAAGGTAGGGTAGGGTAGGGTAGGGCAGGGTAAGGAAGGGTAGAGTAGGGTAGGGCAGGGTAGGGAAGGTTAGGGTAGGGTAGGGCAAGGCAGGACAGGATGGAAAGTAAGGGACATGAATGGTAGATAGCGAAGGGCAGGATGGAAGGACAGGTACATGAGTGACAGACACGGCAGGGCAGGAAGGGAGTGAGTGGGCCCTGTGGACAGATCTCTTAAGCCCTCCTGATGGCATTTCCCAAACCCATCCCCACCCCATCCCACCCCACCCCACCCCACTTCACTCCACCTCTGCTCCACCCGACCCCACCCCACCCCTCCATATCCCACCCCATCCTATCCCTCTCCACCTCACCCCACCCACTCAGCCCCACCCTACCCCTCTCCACCCCACGTCACCCTCACCCCACAGGTCTGGACCAAAACAACGCAAGAGGCGGAGAGAGAGAGAGAGAGAGAGAGAGAGAGAGAGAGAGAGAGAGAGAGAGAGAGAGAGAGAGAGAGAGAGAGAGAGAGAGAGAGAGAGAGAGAGGATAATGGAAGGGAAAGAAAGACAGGCAGAAGGGAGAGGGAGGAGAAATAAGCTAGATGAGGCAAGGAGAGGAGAAGGACTAGAATGGAGGAAAGGAAGAGAGGAGCAGAGGAGAGAAAAGAGATAGAAGAAAGAGTTCAGATGGGAGATGAAGACATAAAGATAAAGAAGATATGAAAAGATGGTGGAGGGAAGGGGAGAGAAAAGGAAAGGAGGAAAAGAGACTTGGGAAAGGAGGAGGAGCAGTGGTAGCGGTAGTAATTGGAGGAGGAGGAGGAGGAAGAAGAAGAGGAAAGAGACGATCGGTAAGGGGAGCGAGGAGAGAGGAGGGAAAGAAGAGTGAGCGAAGAAGAAGAAATGGACAGGTGAAGAGACAGGAGCCAGGAGGATGGCAAGTAGAAGAGACGGGGAAAGGAAGAGAAAGGAGGAGGAGGAGAGAAAGGATCTTCCCTGTTCAAAAATATATTGTGAGGATAGCGAGAGTAAAAGATTTAAAGATTCTTCATACAAGAGATTACAGTAACGTAGAGCCAGCACAGAGGTGGAGTGAGGGGAAGAGGAAGGAAGAGAGGGAGAGGTAGGAAGAAAGAAAGAGGTCGGAAGAAAGAGGTACCGTAGGAAAAATGGAAGAGATAACAAGAGAGAAAGAGGTAGAGGAGAGGAAGATTGGAAGAGGTAGTGAGAAAGGAAGAGATAGGAAGAGAGGAGGAGATAGGAAGAATGGAAGAGGAAGGGAGAGAGGAAGAGAGCTAGATGGAGGGAGGAAGTTAGTCAGCTGCCTAGGCTGGGAGGGAGCAAGCTGATAACCAGTAAGTCGAAGGAGAGAGAGTTGGGTGATGGTGATGATGATGATGATGATTCTCAGTATATCACATAGATAGATAGAAAGACAGACAAATAGGTAGACAGATAGATAGACATAGATAGACGGATATGCTGCTGTGAATGAAAAAGCGTGTGATATAAGCGAATTGCAATATTAAATCCGTCCATCGCGCGATTTCATTTTAATTTTATTCTTGCTATGATCAGACGATTCCACCCAGTTTAGAAGAGCATCGTAACAGTGAAAGGGTTACTGAGGACGATGTCTGACCCCTAATTGTCTGTCTTAAACCGAGTAATCTTGTGGGGAGATCGTAAGAAAAGGTAAAGCAGCCAGCGTAGTGAATAGGCAGTGAGTAAGGTAATATATGACTAAGAACAGTAACGCGGTCAGTGCCAGAAGAAAGAAGTAAAATAGAAAAAAAAAAATACGAGGGACTAAGCCGCTGTCAGTGTTCTTGTGAAGTCCTATGAAGTCATTTTAACTTGGTAAATTAGTTAGCCTCATCAGCCCCGGAATATCAACTTTTAATAAGATCTCGGCTATTTGCTTCGACAGGATTTCAGAGAGGCTTTACGGTGCTCTGTGATGGCGTGGCTTAGGGAGGCTTGGGTGCTGGAGGAATTGTTCGCTATTGGTGGCGGAAGTGGTTAGTGGTGGGAATTGTGGTTTGGTGTGGTGTGGTGGTGTTGTGTGGTGCGGGTGGTGGGGTAGTTGTTTGGTATACAGTAGATGACGGAAATTGTAAGTGGATGGAATGTCATATGGTGTTAATGGGGGATGTGGTGTGGTGTGGTGTGGTGTGGTATTGTGTGGTGTGGGTGATGGAGGAATTGTTAGGTATAGATGACGGAAATTGTAAGTGGATGGAATGTCATGTGTTGTTAATGGGGGAATGTGGTGTGGTGTGATGTTGTGTGGTGTGGTGTGGTGGATATTGAAGGAATTGTTAGGCACTGATCGTGGAAATTGTCAGTAATGGGAATTGTACTACGGTGTTAGTGGGGCGTTGTGGTGTGGTGTGTTGTGTGGTAATGTGGTGTGGTGTGGTGTGGTTTGGTGTTGTGATTTGGTGTGGTATAGTGATGTGGTGTGGTATGGTGATGTGGTGTGGTATGCAGATGTGTTATGTGGTAATGTGTGGTGTGATGTGTGGTCTGGTTTAGTGATATGGTGACGTGGGTGATGTGATGGTATGGTGACGTGGGTGATGTGATGGTATGGTGACGTGGGTGATGTGATGGTATGGTGACGTGGGTGATGTGATGGTATGGTGACGTGGGTGATGTGATGGTATGGTGACGTGGTGTGATGTGATGGTATGGTGACGTGGGTGATGTGATAGTATGGTGACGTGGTGTGATGTGGTGGTATGGTGACGTGGTGTGATGATGTGTATTCACAGTATTTATTTTTCTTGCTACCAGACAACTTTATTCAATTTTAGAGAGATCTGATGGAAGTAAAGTAGTCAGCTGTGTCTAAATCTAACTCGACCAGTTTGATTAAGTCCCTCCTAAGCTGAACACCGTTTTCTAGGAGAGGCTAATGTGATATCAGAATTATGGTCATTATATAGAGGGAATTAAGGCTGATACTAATTAATCTCTTATCATTTGTATAGTTTAGGTTAATTTTTTTTTACGTTAGTTCCATTGGGATATTGTAATGGGTTTGCTAATTATCCCTGCCAACGAAAACTTTGGGAGGTTACGTATTCACCCCTGTTTGTCTGTTTGTCCACAAGATACCGAAGAAAGTTATTGATGGAATTCTATTAAATTTTGTGGATAAGTGAGTCATGGACCCAGGAAGAGTTGATTAAATTTTGGTGATGATCGGAGTTGAAGTACCGGTTCAGGACTGTTTTTTGTTTTTGTGTTTGTCCATAAGATATCTCTAGAAGTTATTGATGGATTTTAATGAAACTTTGTGGATATGTGGGTCATGGCCCAAGGAAGAATTGATAAAATTTTGGTGGTCATCTGAGGTGTATAGTCGTTGGCGGAGGTATGCGCTCTCTGAATGCTATCTAGTTCTTGTTCTTCATCCCTTCAGTCGATGAGATGCTTCTTAATACTACTTTTGGCGAAACCTGTGGCGGTAAAGGGGTTAGAACTTTATCGACTTAGGTGATTCATTAGGAAAGGTATCATCTCTCCAATACTCAATATCGTTACCTTTGGAGAGAGAGAGAGAGAGAGAGAGAGAGAGAGAGAGAGAGAGAGAGAGAGAGAGAGAGAGAGAGAGAGAGAGAGAATGTCGGTTGTGAGAAGGGGTAATGTGAGAATGAATTATTGTGAGAAGGATTGTGGTGTTAGGCTGGTGTGAGGGGTGGTGTTAGAGGTGATATGAGAAATGATAGTATGTGGGGGATGATGGTCCTGGTGTGAGAGGTGGTATTGTGGCTGGTGTGCAGAATGATGGTGATGGTGTGAGAGGTGGTACTGTGGCTGGTGTGAGGAATGATGGTGGTGGTGTGAGAGGAATTGGTGATGGTTCTAAAGTGGGGGGAATTGATGTGGTATTAAGGCTGGTGTGAGGGGTGGTATTAAGACTGGCGTGATGGGTGGTGTAAGGGCTGGTATAATGGATGGTATATTGGCTGGTATTAAAGCTGGTGTTAATGGTTGATGTAAGGGTGTTAATAGAACTGATTTTAGAACTGGTGTTAGGGCTGGTATTATGGATGGTATTAGAGCTGGTGTGAGGGGTG
Organism: Coenobita brevimanus; assembly: GCF_032717465.1. Classification (NCBI taxonomy): domain Eukaryota; kingdom Metazoa; phylum Arthropoda; class Malacostraca; order Decapoda; family Coenobitidae; genus Coenobita; species Coenobita brevimanus. Next base: position 62,511,120 of record NC_136977.1, read on the forward strand.
GTATTATGGATGGTATTAGAGCTGGTGTGAGGGGTGATATTATGGGTGGTATTAGAGCTGGTGTAAGGGCTGCTATTATGGATGGTATTAGAGCTGGTGTAAGGGCTTGTAATATGGATGGTATTAGAGCTGGTGTGAGGGGTGGTATTATGGATGGTATTAGAGCTGGTGTTAGGGCTGGTGTGAGGGGTGGTATTAGAGCTGGTATTAAGGCTGGTGTAAGGGGAGGTGCGCAGGTGCATGAGTACAGGTGGCTCGGGGTTGCATTGGGGGTAAAAGATCCATTAATTAACCTTTGTCCCAAGTGAAGCCTGGGGGAGAGGCAGGGGGAGGGGGGAGAGGCAGGGGGAGGAGGGAGGAGGGAAGGAGCAGGGGGAGGAGGGAGGAGGGAGGGAAGGAGCAGAGGGACAGGAAGGGAGGGGAGAGAGGAAGAGGAACCAGGGGAGAGGGAAGATAAGGAGGAATAGAAGGATCAAGAGGAATGGATGATGGGGAGAGATGAGGAACAGAGAAAGGGAGGAGAGATATTATCAGTCATCATCATCATCATCATCATCATCATTATCAGGAACAGAGTCTGGCAGAAATACTTTGAATTGTGTGTGATTACTATATACGAGTAAACTACGAGATGCCCAATAAATATGTATTAATACCAAATACGTTGCTCTATTCGATTATAGATGAAGCAGCGTGTGTGTGTGTGTGTGTGTGTGTGTGTGTGTGTGTGTGTGTGTGTGTGTGTGTGTGTGTGTGTGTGAGTGAGAGAGAGAGAAAGTAAGGAATTGGGGAGGAAGGAGAGGAGGAGAGAGAGACAATGAGTAGGAAGAGGGGGAGGAGGAAGAAAGAAGGGGTAGGGAAAGAGGGAGATAAAGACGGGAGCAGACGCCATGAAATGCTGAGCCGTGGTGTTCATCTCCATAATTTAAGCCTTTGAGCCTGTGGCAGTTGATTCATACGAGGCCACTCCATTACCCAGGTTAAAAGTTGCCTCCCCTATACTCTCTTCACCTTCGTTTGGCCCAGATTTAAGTCCTTTTTCAGCTTATTTCACGTAGCTCTGTCACTACGGCTCTACATCCTCCCAGCACTTCTTCATGACAAGCATCATATTCTCATATTAATCTGCTGTTATATCTCATCATTCAGTGTGGATAGATAGCAATTTTAGGTCAAGTTAGAGTAAAACGAGTATAGTTGTTAGCCTATTTTTTTTTTTTTATGCAAGAAAGAAGGAACCAAAGGCCAGGAGCCCGCAAACTCATTTTACCGACCACTTCATAAGGGTGGAAGGACATGTGAAGCGGGTGGTGCCAGCTGTCCAGAGTAAAGTTCGAGGGCGTTTTGGTTTTACGCCAGGTATCCCCGAAGGGTTAAGGCGTTGCCCCTGGGTAGAGGACTTTGGACTGGAGCGTGTAGCATTTTATGACCGGACGCCCTTCCTGATGTCTACCAATGACCCTTGGGTGGATTCGATCCTCCGACCCTTCGGTCAGAGCGGAGCGCTCTAACCCACTGAGCCACGGCTGCTAGCTATATATATATATATATATATATATATATATATATATATATATATATATATATATATATATATATATATATATATATCCTGCAACACTAACCACTCCGGAAACGCGGCAGTCTGCCCAGGCCTACTGATAACCTGGACCATTAGAGAGAGACGTCAAAGCCTGGTGGGGGGAAGATACATAGAGGTCCAGAGTGAACATAAATTTATAGGCAAAGTCCGGCTAATGTATCCAGGATTAGCTGGCTTCCCTTATGTCAACACAGAGGCGGCCCCATCCACGTCCCATACCCGCAGCATCAACCCTCTCTCTCTCTCTCTCTCTCTCTCTCTCTCTCTCTCAATTTCTCACCCCCCCACCCTGTCACGAGTCAATTTTTGCAATTTTCTTCCAATATATTCTCGGTGGGAAAATTGGTTGTTATAGAGGGGTGGATTCTTTGACCGCCTGTTGGGAGCGTTTTGTGAGCACCCATCACACGAGAGAGAGAGAGAGAGAGAGAGAGAGAGAGAGAGAGAGAGAGAGAGAGAGAGAGAGAGAGGATTAAAAATGGGGAGCGGGAAAAGGATCGGGAAAATGATGGTAGATAGATAGATAGGTAGATAGGTACGGTAGGTAGGTAGGTAGGTAGAGAGAGAGAGAGAGAGAGAGAGAGAATGGGAGGGGAAAAGACAAGGGGGATTAGAAGGAGTGAGAGGGGGGACGGAGGAAATGAGGGAGAGAGAGATGTTAGGGAAATAGGAAATGAGAGAGAGAGAGAGAGAGAGAGAGAGAGAGGAGGGAAATGGGAGAGAGGGGGGACAGAGGAAATGAAAGAATGAGTGAGGAATGGGCAGATAGAAGGGAAATGGAGATAAGAGAGGAAGAGGGGGAGAGACGGGGTGGGGAGAGGAATGGAGTGATGTGTGAGAAAGAGGAGTGAGTGAGTGAGTGAGTGAGAGAGAGAGAAGCGTGGGAAGGAGAGAAAAGAATGTGAGAGGAGGAAGAAGAGGGGAGACTTGGAAGAAAAATATAAGGAGAGGGCGGAGGGAGAGAACTACAGTATACGGAAGAGGTGTGTGTGTGTGTGTGTGTGTGTGTGTGTGTGTGTGTGTGTGTGTGTGTGTGAGAGAGAGAGAGAGAGAGAGAGAGAGAGAGAGAGAGAGAGAGAGAGAGAGAGAGAGCGAGAGAGAGAGGGAGGGAGAAATTAAACACCGGAATTATATACAGAACAGTAACCCAGATAAATAAAATAAAAACAAAGCTTAAAAATATTGGACATAAGAAAAGAGTAGATATAATTACATAAAGTGGGATACGATTATATTATCATCATTACCTAGAAATATAAGGCCAAAAAATATCACTTTAATTTTCACTTAATCCTTAAAACGGAGAAAAAATCATTAGTATTCTGTGTAAAAACTTAGAGATAAATTTATAGATAGATAGATGGATAGATAGATAGATGGATGGATAGATAGGCAGGTAGATTAAGTTACAGACGTACTATTTACGAAGGAAGTTATTTTTCATTTTGTGTTTTTCTTATACACTGAGAAAAAAAGAAAACACGACCTAACTATTTTTTAAAACAGAAAAGAACACACACACACACACACACACACACACACACACACACACACACACACACACACACACACACACACACACACACACACACACACACA
>NC_136977.1:62516821-62526821 GCF_032717465.1 Coenobita brevimanus
CAGTCATATCCCATCCCGTTCCACCCCTCTCCATCCCTTACCCTCCACATCCCATCCCGTCCCATGCCGTGTCCTCTCCTAGCCTCTCGTTTCTCCTGTGCTACGAAGCCTCCTGTCACTTCGAATATGACCGAATGACTTTAGATATTTCGTAAAACCTCTTCCTTTTTCACTTATTTGTTGTAGATGTCGAAATGATATATATAAGTAACATGCAGGAGAACATTAATTTGTGATATGCTGAATAAATCGGCAAGGAAGAGGTGTAACGAAGCCTCCACTGCTCACCTAGCGTACAGCAGCGTGTCACCGCCATGGGTAGGTACCGCAGTCGTCATGGCTGAGAGGAATAGCCTATCATCTCGGGGGAAATATCATAATAAAATCAATGGCCAGTTCTGTATACCCACTTTGAGGTGTAGGGGTCCGGGGCTAGGCTACCGAATTTCAGTATATATAAGGGTAGATGACCAGCCGACGTCCCGTGATGGCATTACGTGATAAAAACCTCCAGTCGCCTATTGGAGGATCGAACCCAGGCGAGGCCGTCACTCCAACTAAGGCGCTGTGACCACGAAACTACCAGGCTCCTTAACATCCCGTCACACAGATCTTTCTCCACTACTGTTTATCTTGTCATAGTGGGTCTGTGTTTTCACCAATACGGTAATGAAAGTGATTGAGTATTGATAATTTTAAGTTACTCTGATAAGACTGTGTGTGAGGTAGGGGAGGGGGCGTAATGAATGAGTTTTGGGAGGGAGCTGAGTGAGAGAGTGAGTCGGGGGAGGGATCTGAGTGAGAGAGTGAGTCGGGGGAGGGATCTGAGTGAGAGAGTGAGTCGGGGGAGGGATCTGAGTGAGAGAGTGAGTCGGGGGAGGGATCTGAGTGAGAGAGTGAGTCGGGGGAGGGATCTGAGTGAGAGAGTGAGTCGCGGGAGGGATCTGAGTGAAAGAGTGAATTAGGAGGAGGGAGGTGAGAGAGAGAGAGAGAGAGAGAGAGAGAGAGAGAGAGAATTATGGGGAGGGAGCCATGTGAGTATGTTATCACCACTAGGGAAATGTAAGTAGTGGAATATTGAGTATTTAAAGGTACTCAAGAATGATAGGTTGCTGGGTAAAGAGATGCTACTTTCCTTCCTTGTAGATTAGTACTAGGCCTTATAAAATTATTTAGTGGAAGCAAAAATAAAGCATGAGAAAGAGAATGAACGTTATAATTTGATGCTAGTCACGAAGAAGCGCTGTGGAAAGGATGTAGTGCCGGAGTATTGTCCAAATCCGCCAATGAGCAAGATGAAGTTACCTGCAAAAGAATGAAGAATTTGAGCCAAGTTAAGGTGAAAGAATTAAAGCAGGGCAATTCCCTCTGAGGCCCCATGTAGTTTTAATCAAGCCTAGCCACCCATTCACCTCGAGGACCTCCATCATTACATTCCTGCTGCGTACAGACGATTAATATTCAGTGTAGGGGTGAAGGCGAGAAGGAGTTATTGAAGGCTGTACATTAGGGTGATCGAAAATTCCCTGTGCTCTTTTATATTCCGAGATAGAATATGATTTACATACTATTAGCTATAACAGTTACATAAAGGCATTGGTTATAAAGTTACATACAGTTATGTTTGTTGTGCTGTTGTTAAAAATGTTAGAATTATGTTTGGGTTTAAAATAAATTCTAGATACATTTATCCTTTAAATAAATTATCGATACATTTTTTCTTCTTTTGGGTTTAAAATAAATTCTTTATACAGTTTTTCTTTAAATTGTAGATACATTTTTTCTTTTTATTTCGCTTAATACACTATACTGTTCAAGTACACATGGACTTTCTAATCTTCCTGTACTAACTCCATCGCTCTTAAAATCGTCTGAACTGAACAAAATCGTCTAGGGGTATCAAGAATGTATCCCCTCCACTCCTCCCACATTTCCTTCCCCTCCCTCCTTATACTCCCTCCTCTTCCTACTCGTCCACTTAATCTTCTCGTCCTCTTACTCGTCCACAGTCTCCTCGCCCCTTTTTCCAAATCCACTCGTAGCCTCTATTCGTCTAGCATCTCGTCCTATTTTCCCTTCCTCGTCCCCTGACATTCCCTCCCTTCCTCGTCCCCTCCCCTTTCTTCCCATACCTCCTCATATGCCCTCTCCTGTCCTCCCCCCTTCTCCCCTTTCGTCCCCCACCTCCTCATAATATGCCCTCTTCTCCCGTCCTAGGGTGTGTGAGGGGCCACGGGAGTTAAGGAGCTCATCACACCGCCACCAAACTACCTTCAGATTAACATAATGAAATAGGTTATCAGGCGCGCGCTCTCTCTCTGCTCGCTCTCTGCCTCATAATATGTTGATCCTAACTCATTAAAACACTCCCGACCTCATTCGTTTTTCATTAAACAATTATGGGAGTAGTCAAGTGATTTAAATACCCAATTATCGGCGGAGCACAGGGTTGCGTTCAGGAGGGGGCCAATTGATTCAGTGCTTCAGATGTCTTAGCTTCGAGATGCTCTCTTCAAGGGATGTTCACCTGTTCTTCCTTTGTTCATGGGGCCAGGTGGATGTCCTAGTGGGTGAACTGGGTGTTGTGGGTGCTGGGGGAGGGGAGATGAGGGAGGGGGAAGGCCTGGGTGAAGCGATAAGGAGAGACAGACGATGAGGGGATGAAGACGAACGAAGCATTGTGAGACGCGGCCCGGGCGAGGGAGAGACAATTTCGACGGGTCCTTCAGTCAGTCCGGTGGCGCTATTCTCATCTTAAAGTCTTCCTAGCACCTCCTTCTAAGCGATTTAGTCTGCATACTACACCTTACTATTGCTCAGTATGTCCTCTTAACATACACCTAGTATACAGAATAACATACACGAAAATATTAACATACCAGATACACAAACATGCTTCTAGGGAGGAATTCTTAGAGGGCCTGCTAAGTTATTAAGAATACGGGCTCAGGGACTGTATTTATGACCTCTCTTAAGCTTTAGTTGTATATAGGACTGTTTATATATGTGTTTATCTTTACTCATGACTCTTAGGCTTTAGTTGTATAAAGGACTGTTTATATATATGTTCACCTGTACTTATGACTCTCTAGAGGCTTTAGTTGTATATAGGAATCTTTATATATGTGTTTACCGTTACTCATAACCCTCTTAAGCTTTAGTTGTATTTAGGAATGTTTATATGTGTTGATCTTCGCTAATGCATCTATCATACACTTCACAGGCTACAGATAAAGTAAATATATAAAGGGAAAAAAAACTACGAAAAACTAAAATTTTTCCTGATGATTGATATGAAGATTTGTGTATGATAGAAATTAGGTCAGGTAGTGCAATTATGAGCCTCGAAAAATGGGTAGTATCTCTCTCTCTCTCTCTCTCTCTCTCTCTCTCTCTCTCTCTCTCTCTTTCTCTCTCTCAGGAAGTACTGTTCATGCCCAAGACAGACGATTTTCTTCAGATGAGGGAAATTCTTAAAGTCAGTGGGTTAACAAGTATATCGATTAATTAGTTAGTTTTTATTGATAGACTTTATTTTATTTTATTTATTTATTAATATTTTTATTGAAAGCAGACGATTTTATTCACCTGAGAAGAGACGGCCTCGTAGTGAAGGGGTTGACAGGAATTCAAGTGACATTAATAACTCGATGACAAGAAGAGGGACAGCTTTGTATTCCCTTTGTATTCTCTTTGTATTCTTTTTATTCTTAGTGTATTCTTGTATTCTCTCTCAGTCCTCTATGTATTCTTTGTACTCGCTTTGTAGTCTGTATTCTCTTTGTATTCGCTTTGTATTCCTTTGTATTTGTTTTATATTCTCTCAGTATTCTCCTTGTATTTTCTTTGCATCCTTTGTATTCTCTTTGTATTCTTTGTATTTGCATTGTATTTTCTTTGTATTCTTTGTGTTTGCTTTGTATTCTCTTTGTATTCTTTGTATTTGCTTTGTATTCTCTTTGTATTCTTTGTATTTGCTTTGTATTATCTTTGTATTCTTTGTATTTGCTATGTATTCTCTTTGTATTCTTTGTATTTGCTATGTATTCTCTTTGTATTCTTTGTATTTGCTTAGTATTCTCTTTGTAATCTTTGTATTTGCATTGTATTCTCTTCGTATTCTTTGCATTTGCTTTGTAATCTCTCTGTATTCTTTGTATTCTTTTTGTATTCATTGTATTTACTTTGTATTCTCTTTGTATTCATTGTATTCTCTTTGTATTCTTTGTATTTCCTTTGTATTCTCTGTATTATCTTTATTTCTCGTGTATTCTTTTATATTCTCTTTGTATTTTTTTTTTTTGTATTCCCTTTGACACAGGAGGCTTCGTAATAGATTGAACAACCCTTTAGGCCCAGCTGTCTTCGTACGCACCTCACCTCCACTTGTCACCACTTTGGCGCTAACACCCACCGTCCATACTGAAAACGTGTTAGGTCTCTCTCATATAGGACTGATGGGTTGGTATTAGTGATGATGTTAAGTGAATGTCATGGTGTAATGTGGAAAATAAATCACTAGGGAAGAGGTGTTACGAGGCCTCACGGTGATATTGCATTAAAGAATTCAGTTCAGACTCTAGCATACATTCTAATTCTTCCCTCTTGCTCTGACCAGCCTCCTCCGCCCCTGAGTCTCTTTACCCAATCAAGAAATACGTGGATCTGTTAGCAGTTGATAGATGAAGGACCAGGCGACATTGCTTTATTAATTAGCTTTGTATATGTGTGGCTGACTTTATACTTTACCTGTTGGAATATTGTTTGTTTGAGAGTGTTGTTAATTACAGGTGACTGCCATGTGGAGGGAGGTGATACAGTGAGGCTGCACCTTCTGCCCACCTGCACCGTAACCACCGTCACCTGCAACTTACCCTACTTCTCAGGTAAGCTTTTTTGGTTGTATTCTTGAACTGTTTTTATTTGTTAATGAGAGAATGGCGTGGTAAGTTCTCCTCCCCTCCATACACACACAAACTCTAAAACTGTTTAATCCATGTGTTCTTAATTTTCTATGGGGGTAGTAAAGCTCACAGAACCATCAGGGAACAGCGGCAGTGTAATTGGAAGAACACTCCGTCTGCAACCGAGAGGCTTCTGGTTTGATCTCTGGACAGGCGTTTCGATTGAGTCTTTATCCCAGTCAATTCACACCTATAACTGAAATAGGGACCTGGACTTGTAAATCGATGGCTGCCTGTCGTAGTCTGGGGGAGTATTATATGGATACTCGTGTTGGTAGTTTCTAATGATTTTGTTTTGCTTATCCTGTCTTTAGATCCTCCCCATTCCGTTACATACACACACGCACGCAAGCATATTGGAGCCCTTATAAACGAAACGAAACGATCTATCTGTCTATCTATCTATATTTATATCTGTCTATCTGTCTATCTATATGTATACACACATGACCTTCGTTTCTCTCTCTCTCTCTCTCTCTCTCTCTCTCTCTCTTCTGCTCTGTTCCTCCTTTACACTCTGCCTTCACCATTTTCTCTCTTTCTCTATTTACTCTCTCCCCTCTTGCAACCTAAGCCTCCCTCTCCCTCCATCCTCCTCCATCTTTCTTCTCCCTCCTTTCTTCCCTCTATTCACGCGCCAAATCCCTCTCTCCCCTCCTTCTCTTTTCCGTAAATAATAATAATACAAAAATCTGTTCTCCCTCTTCCGCTGTATCACCTTTCTCGCCCCCCCTTCCTCTCTCTCTCTCTCTCTCTCTCTCTCAGAATCCGTCACTCCATTCAACATTTACTCTCAAAACACGCCATTAGCAGACATTCACAAAACTCTTCACCATTCCTCAGTGCTCTTGTTTACCACTAAAAAGCAACACAACAATAACAGCAACGTCACACCTGAAATATTCCACCTTTCACCTGTAATTACCTGCCCCACACCTCTCTCCTACCTTGACTTTTAATCCCTCTCATATCAGTATACTGACATCACACTCATCTATCTGACTCCATCACTTATATTCTCGCGACGATTAAGGAAGCTTCCTAACAGCACTCCCTTACCGATTTATTTTTGGATGCGGCTGGCTAATATCGTTTTGTACGGCATTTGTGCAGAGTATGGCGAATTTAAGTGGATTTGAGTAACGGAATGGCAAGTTGTAATAATGGAAAATAAATCGCCAAGGAAGAGGTGTTAGGGAACTTCCTTAACCGACGAGGATACGGGTCCAGGCCTGATATTGAACTTATGTATCTAATTAATGTGACAAAAGCTCTTTAAAATGTTCAACAGCTTTCTATTCACACCACACACCCGTAAAACCTTCCACATTCCTTCCTGTACTGTTTTAAAAGTAAGGGCACTTACTGATTGGCACTTACCATTCATTCACCTGATGTAGTACTACTTTTAGGTGACTCCACACTGAGTTACAGGCAAAATGATATCATAGAAAGCCATTTACAACGTTGGGTGGTAACCATATATACAGGTTAAGGCTTACCATATGGTCGTGGATCATAAGGGATTTACCGCTGACGGAAGGTTTGGTTTACTTCTCACATGATGCCACTCAAGGAAGAGGAACTGGTCACACTTCGTAAGACTTTTGGATTAAGTAACCAAGCCCCTGGTCACTACGCTGCTGAGAGGGCCAAAAAAAATGGATGATAGATGGAGTAAACTGTGCAGGCGATCGTATTCGAAAAATTCAGAAAGTTAAGGACTCTGCATTCTCCCCTAAGCTGTTAAGGCAATTCTGGCAGTGTACGGTTTAGTCCCCACCCATACCTTGCCAACGTGAAGTATCCAGCATTGACTGAGAACATTGCCAGGGGGGATGAGAGGAGGGGAGGTGGGACAGTGGCGGAGGTGAGGTGGGGAAGTGGTGGGGCTGAGGTGGGGCAGTGGCGGGGGTGAGGAGGTGAGGTGGAAAGTGTAGTGGCCACACGACATACCAAGTCCACCCCACGCCTCTCCAGAAATGCAAACCTGATATATATATTTTTCAGGTCACATTCGGGTGGATTGGTTCGGGTGGGGATCGAGAGTGTGGCTAATGTGTGGTTAAACTGTGGTTAAATTGTGGTTAATTTTTAGTTCTGAGAGTGGGAGCGACGGAGTACTTAAGTGTAAATTTGAATTCACCTTAAAATGATATTGTTGTACTACACTGGAAGATACGTGCTCTCTCTTTCTCTCTCTCTCTCTCTCTCTCACACACACACACACACACACACACACACACACACACACACACGCATTTGCGGGGTGTGCGTGCGTGCGTGCGGGCGTGTGGGTGTGCAGTGGGGCGAGAGAGCGGGCCCTTGTTAATATTGACAACCTCGCCGTTCACAGCAATGGACCCCCCTCCTCTCCTCTCTCCTTTTCTTCCTCTCCCCTCTCCCCTCCTTTCCTCTCCCTTCTCCCCTCCTTTCCACTCCCTTCTCTTCTCCATTCCCTTCTTGCCCCTTCTGTTCCTTCGCCTCCTTCCCTCTCTCTTCCTTCTCCTTTTCTCTCCTGTCTGCCCCCTTTCTATCCCCTCATCATTCCCTCGTTCTGAGTTTCTCCTCTCTTCCCTGTCATTTCTTTTTCCCTTCCCTCCCCTCTTTCTCTTCTTTTTCTCCTCCGCATCCCCTCCCATCTCCTTTTCTCTCCAGTCGCTCCTCCCTCTTTTCTCTTTCTCCCTTCATTCCCCTGTCCTCCCCTTCTTCACCTCCTCCCCCTCTATGCTCTCCCCTCCTTCCCCTTTCCTTTCCCTCCCTCTCTCCCTCTCCTTCCTCTCCTCCTCTCCCCTCCCCTCTCCTTTCCCTTCTTCCCTCTCTCTTCCCTTCTGCTCTCTCTCTTCCCCTCCTCTTTTTCTTTTCCCCTCTTCTCTCTCTTCTTCTTCTCTCTCTCTCTCTCTCTCTCTCTCTCTCTCTCTCTCTCTCTCTTTCTTTTCCCATCTTCTGTTTCTCTTCCCCTCTCCTCTCTCTCTCTCTCTCTTCCCATCGTCTGTTTCTCTTCTTCTTCTTCTCTCTCTTCTTTTTCTCTTCCCCTCTTCTCTCTCTCTCTCTCTCTCTCTCCCCTCCACCCTTCCCCTCACCTTGGACTGGCTGAGGGGATGGTGGAAGGGGAAATTTAGGAAGAGAGGAAAACCAGCGAGAGGACGGAAATTGGGAAAGGAGAGGGAAGGGAGAAAAGCCAGGAAGGGAAGAGAAAGGTGGGAGAGGCGAAGGAAGAAGAAGAGAGGGAGGGAGGAAACATGGGAGAGGAGGGAGAGGGGAGGAAAACCTGAAAGTGGGGGGATAACTGAGCTAAGTGGGAGAAAAGATGAGAGAGGAAGGATAGGTAGGAGAGGAGAGATATGGGTAGAAGGAGGGAAAAGTGGATGAGGTGGAGGAAGAATGGGTGAGGAAAGAAAGATGAGAGATAGGGAGGAAACTGGAGAGAAGAAAGGTTGAGAGAGAGAAAGATTTAACAACGGGGAGCAAGGAAAGGCTGGGAAAGGAGGGACGTGAGAGATAGATAGATAGTGAGAGAGAGGGGGCGGGGAGAGCAGGAGGTAAAAGAAGAAAGGGAGGGAGGGGACAATTGGGAGAGGAAGAGGAAGTTGAATTGAGGGGGAAAGTTTGAGAGAGAGAGAGAGAGAGAGAGAGAGAGAGAGAGAGAGAGAGAGAGAGAACGATGTATGTATGGATGGATAGTATTTTCTACCTGAGAGGGGTTAAGACATAACCTGTAAGCCTTCCCTACAAGAGATCCGCATGCGTTGAACAAAATCATTAGAATACAACAAGAATAAGAAATAAATACGTTTTGGGACTGAATAGGCCAAGTACAAGCGATGAGGATGACGGGTGTAGGGTACGGTGGATGAGTGGTCTATAAACATGGTAATATTGTGGAAGGTAATGTAGTGCAATGGTGTGGTTTTAGGGGATATGGTAATGATGCCAGGATTTATGGTAATGATGCGGCGGAACAGGCTTGCTGGTGGATTAATGATTTTGATAAGGATAATTGTTGTGCTGAAATATTAACTCTGCTTTTTATGTTTTAATCCATTGGCCTTGCACTTCTTTGTCAACTCATTCCTGGGTTCGCCACTTTTCGTAGTTACCATAATGCATTCGTAATCATCTTAGCTGACTTGAGGAAGTGGCAAGTATAGTTTTAAGTGGTTCTCCATCATTGCTGACACGTTAGTTGTTTTCCGAGACCCGTTGAGAAGGCAGAGACAGAGAATGGAGTTCCCCTGAGGCAAAACAAAGGTGATCTTATTAGTGAATAGGAGAAGCGACATATCATCGAGGCCAGTACAAGACTGGTTTGTTAACGGGGCATAGTCTCTTAAGGAAGGCCCATTTTCATCACTATAGATAATCGTTGTAACCGAGGCCTCTATTTAAGTGTGTACTCAGATTACACGTGGGATTGAAGATGGGACACTTAGATCTCCCAGGCAGGAATCCACCCCCTGACTCATCTCCATCTTTTCTCCCATGAGAGGCAGTCCACTAGGCAAGTATAGCTTCATCTCCACACCTCGTCACCCGAGATCATTTCTGAGTTTAATCTGCTCTGTGACACAATACTGTAACCTCTACGTCGTAATTATGCCATTAACCATCTGATCTTCTAATCTTGAAGACAAAATCAATATCCCAGTGAAGAGATTTGAACATAACGTAGCGCCATGCAGTAGGTTCATACATCAGTGTACTTGTTACTGTCACACTTATCTCAAAATCATATTCACTTTCCCTCTGCACTCGTTTTCCTCTTTTATTAAATGCACCTAACACCCGGGATTTTATTATTATTATTATTATTATTATTTTCCGACAAGGAGAGTATGTTTTCACTCCTGTTTGTTTGTTTGCTTGTCTGTTAACAGGTTTACTCAGAAACTAAAAGAGAGATGTGGACCAAATGTGGTGGGTAGGTAGTCCATGTCCAGGGGAACGATCGATTAACTTTTGGGACAGATATGGATCGTATTACAGATTCTAGATCCGGAAAACACTTTGTGAAACCCTAAGTAATGATGAGAAAA
>NC_136977.1:62531821-62536821 GCF_032717465.1 Coenobita brevimanus
TTACAGACGTTTTCTTATTCAGTTGTGTTTTATTTATCTCCAGACGATTTTTATTGAGAGAGAGAGAGGGAGAGAGAGAGAGAGAGAGAGAGAGAGAGAGAGAGAGAGAGAGAGAGAGAGAGAGAGTATTGGGAGGCTTGCTATCGCCCTTTCCATAGCGGTTTATTGTGTCCATCATCATCATCATCATCATCATCATCATCATCTTCCTTTTCCTCACCTAAAGATACCATTTATGTGCTTACGTCTGCATCAGTAGGAAAACTTCAGTGTTCGTCAGTATGCACAGCAACACAAAAATCTCTCAAAGACCCTATAATTTCACCCATCCTTTATATTCGCCTATAAATCAGTGCAAAGTCTGAGGATAGTCTAGTTAGTCTCTCACTGGAAGGCTATGTCAAGATGTCGAATATACGAGGCACTATCTATACGCATGATGACGTATAGCAGCATACTTAGATATACTTAATAATACATTTCGTGGACAAGGGATATTGTCGTCGAGAAAGTGATCTTGGTTGCGACTGTGTTTCGAATGTATATGATTACGACTATGGGCAATTTGCGAAAATATGGGTAATAATTGGTTATGATTACGTGAACGTGTAATCATTTCCTGCTACGATTGAGATTAGCTACCGCATGTTTACGCTACACTACACTTCACTGCACTACACTACACGGCCCTACACTACACTACTTTACACTTCACTACACTACACTACACCACACCACAGTCCCGAGGTGTAAGATGGGTTTTGGAGGACGGGGAGGCAATAGGCATCATCCCGCTCGAATTTGGCCCATCTTGGTGAAATTCCGGCGGCAGATTGGTGATGATGCGAGAGTGGATTTGGTGATGATGCGGAGTGGATTGGTGGTGATGTGGAGTTACCGTTTCCTCCTCCCCTCCACTTAGCCCATCAGCGCCGTCCCCCTGGCCTCCTCCCTGCAACGTGGGGCTGATCTAGGGACTGTCCTTCTAAGGGGTCTTACGCATTTAGCCCATTACATTCACGCGGCCTGTTCGTCTGTCTTGCGTGTAGCTCTGCCTTACCTCCCCCGTCCCCGGCCTCTGTCTCTGTCTCTGCTTGCTGTTCTATACCTCGCATTTCTCTCTCTCTCTCTCTCTCTCTCTCTCTCATTCCTGTTCCACATTTTCCTCCTTTTCTTACTCCATTTATCCCTCCTTTCCCCATCTTGTCTAGACCGAGGGAAAAAAAGTGCTCTGAATCATCTACCCCTCTTCACCTTTCCGTGTCCCCTCTTTTTCTTTCCCCTTTCCTCCCCTCCCTTTCCCTTAACCCTCCCTTCCCTTTCGCTTTCCCTCCCTTCCCCTCCTCTTTTTCCTCCTTTCCCTTTCCCTTTGCCTCCCTTCCCTTTCCCCTTTTCCTCCCATCCTCTTCTCCCTTCCCTCGTTCCTTTCACCCCCTAACCCCTTAACTAATCCCCCACCAATTAAGGAGATACTCAAATAATCCTTCTCCCTCACTTTTCCCTTTTCCCTTCCTTTTCTCCCCATTTTCCCTTCTTCTCCGTCTTTCTTCGTCCTCCTTCCCACTTCCTCACTCCCTCGTCTCTCCCTAAATTATGTTTCCTTTAGTCGATACTGTCTTCACTTTCCCTTCTTCCCCGTTTTTACTTTCCTCTCCTTTCCCCTTTTCCTCACCATTCTCCTTTCCTTTCCCTTCCTCTTCCCCATTTTTCCCTTTTCCCTCTTCCCCTTCTTTCCCTTTTCTCACTTCCCTTTCTTTCCCTTTTCTCACTTCCCCTCCTTTCCCTTCCTCTCCGTTCCCCTTCCTCCTTCTCTTTAGTCTCCTTTTCCTCTCCCGTTTTTTTTCCTTCCCCATTCTCTTTTTTCACTTTTCTCCCTGCTGTCCCTCCTTTCCCTCTCCCTCTCCTCCTCCTCCTCCTCCTCCTCCTCCTCCTCCTCCTCCTCCTCTCCTCTCCTCTCCTCTCCTCTCCTCTCCTCTCCGTCTCTCTCTCTTTCTCCTACACCTCCCCCCGACTAATCCTTACAGAAGAACAAGGTGGTCTTAATCATCTCATCCGGGCCGCGTCTCACTCAGGACCTACCCTCAATCTGCAGTCAGGAGGGGGGTGACTTGGGATTGGCTGGTGAATGGCTGGGTAATTGACAAACATAATAACGATAATAACAACTGTCAGGGAATCCATATGTGTCGCTTTTTTTGTTTTTTTTTTTACGTTTCTTTTGCCATTAAATACACAACAAAGTACGGGAAAGCATTCGTCTAATATCCATTGCTGTTTAGATGTAGCTGATTTGTCTGTGTACCAGTAGTTCAAAGATGTGAGGTGGAGGTGGGAGGGGACAGGGGAGACCGGGGATCAGGTGGAAGGATGGGTTGGAGAGGCATGTGAGGAAGGGCAGTGTGAGTTGGAAAGCCTGATGTTGTTGGAGGACAGGGTGACATGGAGGCGAGCGGCCCTTTCCGGGATTGAAGCGTCTAGATATCGGTAGCGTTAGATGGGTAGATCGACAGGTAAGTAGATAGGTAGATAGATAGATAAAAGACATGCATATAGTGATAGATAAACAGACAGATGGATAGATTTATGAATTCTAAAGCAGAAGCCCTGAATATAATTACCTCTAGACTAGCCCGTATATGTCAGGCAGCTATCAGGTGTCTTTATTTGGCAGGGGAGGAAGAGGTTAGAGAAGGAGAGCAAGACAGGCGGCAGGGATTAAGATTGATGTAAGTAGGAGATGAGGTATAAAAAGGTGAGGTCAGGTGATGCAATGTATTGAGCCCACCTCTTTGGCATTGCTAGCTTCCGACAAGACCTCGCTGACTCATATCTTTTTGCCGTACCCACAGGGGCGGCCTAATATAGCGCTTGTCCTTAACTGACTCACCCACTCACTCGTTGAGTTACATTACCCTTTGGAAGAATGAAGTCCAGGCCTTACGGTGGGGGCGTTTGGAAAGCGAAATTCTGCACAGGGTCAGGTTTCAGGTAGGGTGGGATCCCCGAGAACCACCCCCCATCCCAGCCAGAACCGTTAGGCACAGCCAGTTTTTACCTATAGACACGATTTTTTTTTTTTTTGCACAGTACTAGATTATACCTCGTTCCAAGTTATATGGTGGGACCCCCGAGGGCCGTCCCCCCCAGGGCCATCCCCCCCCCAGAGGGGGGACGCTTCCGGTGGGCCCAGCCAAATCTATTATGCAAAGCCAAAGAATTTAACCCAAGAAAATTAAGTTTTACATATTGATAAGATGTTCATCCCAGCCACATTTTATGAAAGATGGGACCTCAGAGGGTCAAACCTAATATGCAGGGGGCGGCCTTCCAGGATGCCGGTCAGAGACATCATGCACCACCATAGTTTTTAACCTAAGAACATGAAATTTTGCATAATGATAGACGTTCACTCTGACCACGTTTTAGGTAGTGTGGGACTTCTGATGGCCATCCCCCATGGGAGGATCGGCTCTCAGGGAAGACAGTGACATAATTTTGTTTGAGTGTAGAACATTAGGTTTTGCATAATGGTAGACCTTTGCGCAAGGTTTTAGGCAGGGTGAGACCTCAAAGTACTCCTACGAGGAGAGTGTTCCTTTAACAAAGGAACACGAAACTTAGTATACTGGTAGACGTTCATCTCATGGACCTTTTAAGCAAGGTAGGACCCCCGATGGTCACCCTCCACGGTGGTGATGGAGAATGTCCCCCAGGGACATTATCGCCATATATATATATATATATATATATATATATATATATATATATATATATATATATATATATATATATTACCCAAGAATACGAAATTTTGGACACTAATAGACCTTAACCCGGGCCAAATACCGTATTAGTTAGGATGGGATACCCGGGACTCGTCTCTTCCCCTCCCCGGTAAATAATTCTTTCTTTCCCCTTACACAGGTAGGCGTGGCTATCAAAGGTTACCCTTGCCTCTCTCTCTCTCTCTCTCTCTCTCTCTCTCTCTCTCTCATTATTATCTGCTTTCGCGACAACACTCATCGTCCTCTGTCCCATCTCATTATTCCTTCGTGTTTTCCCAGTCTGTGACTAACTTTCGTCATTCTCTCTCTCTCTCTCTCTCTCTCTCTCTCTCTCTCTCTCTCGTCATGTTCCCCTTTCCCCTCACCCTTCCCTTGCGTGGCAACCATTGTCTCTCCCCTCCCATAGCTTCCCTAATTTCTCTCTCTCTCTCTCTCTCTCTCTCTCTCTTACCATCACTATTCTTCTATCCTCCTCTTCCTCCACACTTCCCTTCCCTTCTTCCCTCTTCCTTCTTTCCCCTCCTTCCCTCATCTTCATTAATTTCCATGTATTTCCTTTAACCTTTTTTTTTTGTTTCCTACTGATTTTCGTTTTTTTTTTTTTCCCTTTAACTTGTTTTCTGCCCTACGTTGTTTCGTTCATTTTTTTTTTTCTCTCATTTTCTATTCATCTTCGTTTTCTTCCTTCTTTGTGCGTCCGTCCTCTTTCTCCCTCCCTCCCCCTCTCTCTCTCTCTGTCTCTGTCTCTGTCTCTCTCTCTCTCTCTCTCTCTCTCTCTCCCCCCTCTCTTCTTTCCTTTCCATTCCCCTTCCCTCCCTCCTTCACCTTACAATTATCAGAGACATCAGTTAAAAACATAAACTAATAAATAAAAAATAACCATGAGATTTACAACATGGAATCCAGAAAAAAATCTCTCCTGTCTTATTAATCCTCTCAGTGTCATGACAAGTTACCATCATGAGACCAGATCTCTTAATTTATCTCGATTTTTTGATCAACGTTTCATTAAGTTTCCATCCAGATCTATCTATTGCCCGACGCTTAATCCCGTATGGGGTGGCCACAAACAAATCGCCTCCATGTCCCCCTGTCCTCCGCCATTTCACTGCCCTGCTCCCAGCTCACACACCCCTCTCTCATATACCTTTCCACTCCATCCCTCCATCTCATCCTTGGCCTCCCTATCCCTCTCCCCCTCCACCACCTCACTCA
>NC_136977.1:62541821-62601821 GCF_032717465.1 Coenobita brevimanus
GGGAGCTACCCCTCCCGGCACGGCAGCCCGGGCGAGGCTCGATCTTGCAATCTCCCGATCACAAGTCCAGCGCGCTACCACTGTGCTACCGCGCCCCCCGTCAGAGAGAGAGAGAGAGAGAGAGAGAGAGAGAGAGCTGGGGGAAGTGAAAAGGTAAGCACTGAAACCCAGAATTGTGCAGCGGACGACACTGGATTACAGTGATGGTGAATATTTTCAATTTGAGAATGCAGTTCAATACGGTAATAATTTATTCTTAAATATAGTCCAAATCTTGGCCGTTGAAAGCGTGTGCGACGTCAGTTTAGCCATGGTTACAGGACATGAGAAAATTTGCGTCTAATCAGTAACTGGCAGCTAGAGGTGGAGGGTGGGGGAGTTGGGGGCTGAAGGCGGGGTAGACTTGTTCGCGATTCCCCCCTTCCCTCTGTCCAGGGTAGAGGAGGAAAGGAAAGGGTAACCCCTGAGCAGAAATTAGTACGCGTGAGTGTACTTTGGTTAAAATTTTGGTTTTGAATAAAAAGTTGGCCGAGACTATCGGGTTCCAGGGGGCGGTCCTCAGGGGTTCCACCGTGCTTATAACCTCGCGTGAGTAAAAGTTTACCACTGCAAAAATTCGTGTTCCTAGATTGAGAGAAAAAAAAAATGTTTAACGTTTTGGGGTAGTACATCCGGTAACCGCCGCCTCTGTGGGGGATCTGAAACCTAGCCTGGGGGGAGTTCTACCTTTATGTAAAATTTCGTTTTCCTTACTCTTCGCGTAAGACTTGGACCCTATTCTTGTAGAAAGTATATTAACTCAGTGAATGAGGGGAGTGACACAGGAGCAACCACAATATCTGCTGCCCTTGTGGGTACGGCAAAAACCATGGCAGTAATGTTTGCTCTAACGGTATGCAGGTGGCTTATTCAAATATTCAAAGGAAGAGCTCCTTATTACACGAGCAAAACATACCAAGGAACGCACGCAGCCTGCTTGCTTCCTTCCCCTTCCCCGAGCCTTCTGAGTTACACAAACACAACAGCAGCAGCAGTACCACCGAAATAATTCCCAGTTCCATAAATTAATTGTAGTGACTAAAAGCTCCCTCGGTTCCTTAATCCTGGGAATGGCGCCAATTAACTTAATAATGAAAATGATGGAGCTATTATGGCCGGAGCGCGGGGTGTGGAGCAGCGGTAATTGGAGAGGCGGCCGCTAGGTGTCACTTTGGCGCCAAACGTCAGGCAGCATTTTCTCTCTCGTCACTGTAATTACTGGCGCGGTATTGTTGCTGCACAGGGACGCCTCCGTTCTCTACCCTTTGTGGGGGGACTAAATCTAATTCTGGAGTCGTAGTTATGAAGTCTTCTAACCAGGTCTTACGACAAACAAGTCTCCGGGGCACTTCTGTATCACTGGGAGTCGTATTGTTTGAGTGTATTTCTTCGCTTTATTGTTCAGTCTGGTTAGGTTGTCAAGTGTGTGGTGGCTGTATAAGTGATGGCAGAAATATAAACAATCTTACACTCAATTTATGCTTAAGAGCGTTTATAAATTCGGCCCTTGTAGACCTTAGCAATAGGTCAGTGGAGTGCCGGGATGACGGGATTGATAAACGTCAGAGTCCTGTCTATGGCCAGGAGGGAGGAAATTCTATTAATGAATATTCTGGCAACAACAGGTCAGCATATAGTAGACGTGGCGAGGCTCACAAACCATTTCCGGTACTTGCTTTTCCGTATACCAAACGATCAGACTAGAAAGAAATATTACAGTTCTGTATAAACTCTTGAGGTAGTAGATGAATAGGTACCATCGACCCTGCGAGGTACCTTCAAAAGAGGGAAGTGTAGCTATAGGCTTGGTACTGCATTTATCCACACAGTCATAGCTCTTAGGCAGGATATGTTCAGCCACAAATGGAATAAAGTCTAAGCTGAGATTCGTGTATTGTGAAAAGTCATATCACACATCTTAGTTTTCTTACATTCTTTCTGTCCGACACTCTTTCTTTCCATCTTTCTTTCCATTTTTTCTTTCCATTCTTTCTTTTTCAAAACCTCGTAGTAGCTGTTGGAAGATAAGTAGCTGACTCTGGCGCTTGATTTAGCTTCCAGTCCATACAAAACATTAACTTTACCATGGCCACTCGTATCCACCCACCAAGCCACCCTGTATACTCTTACCCACCCACCAAGCCACCCTGTATACCACTCCTACACATCCACCAAGCCACCCTGTATACCCACTCTTACCCACCCACCAACCCACCCTGTATACCCACTCCTACCCACCCACCAACCCACCCTGTATACCCACTCTTACCCACCCACCAAGCCACCCTGTATACCCACTCCTACCCACCCACCAAGCTATCCCATGTATCTACTCAGCCCTTAGGAGGTTGATAGGCCCTTAGCGGAAGATGGGATACCAGTTGCCCTTAGTGGAAGCCCGCAGGAGTTTGGAAGCCCTTAGGAGGTGAAGAGATCCTTGGTGGACGCCCTTAGGAGGTTAGAAGGCCCTTAATGGAAGCCCTTGGAAGGCCCTTAGTGGAAGACTTTAGGAGGATGGGAAAGACCTGATTAACTCCCGGTAATAAATAGTATCGTACCCCATTGTTGTGCCCAGGGAGCGAGAGAGGACGCGGGGGGAGGGGGAGGGCAAAACTTTCCAGCACCCTCTCAGCGTATTCTTCCGCGCCCGCAAAAATCCTCCCAATCTTGTCTGGCGAAGTTTCCCCTAGCCATTGATCCGTGCGTTTTCTTTCCTCTGGTGCTATTGAGGAAGGTGGAACTTGTGTCGCGGGAACAATGTGGCTAAGGAGAGAGAGGAGGGGAGGGCTTGTTGGTGCTCCCCCCTTAGCCTCCCCCTTTCCTGAAGATTGGAGGGAAAGAGGTTAACAGGGGAGGAGGTTTGGAGGAAAGTAGGAGAAGGCTGACCGCAAAAATTAGCTGAGCTTTAACGAATTCCGGAATTAAGGTTGACAGTTTTCGGGAAAAGAGGGAGGCGCCGAAAAAGAAGGAAAAAAAGAACAAGAAGAAATTTTAGAACCATCCTCCCGCCAGGAAGAGATAATTCCACAGGAAGTTCCCCATGAAAAGTTAATTACCCAGGCGTCTCTCTTTCTCTCTCTCTCCCTCTCACTTTCTCACTCAGTAGGGGATTACGGATATCGGGGGAAGCTTAGAGCGATTTTGTCCATAAGTACGTGTCGGGGGAAGAGGCTGCATTGACTGCGGGTATTGGGGGAGAGGGGTAGGAGGGTGCTTAGTCGCTCATTCACCAACTTGCATAATGATTCCACAACTCCTCATTTGGGACGCTGAATGAATAGTGGTGTGCACGGTCGGACGCTTTACCTGCCTGTCTGCTTACCTGTCTGTCCCACCTGCTTACTTGCCCACCAGTCCCACCTGCCTTCCGTTCCCTCTACCTGCTTACCTGTGTCTCACCTGAGTAATCACCTGCCTGCCAAGCCCACTACCCTGCCAGTCAGTCCCAGTTGATCATGTCTGCCAGCCCCACCACCTTACCTATGAACCTGTCTACCAGTCCCACCAGCCTACTAATCCCACCTGCCTGCCAATCCCATCTGCCTGCCAATCCCATCACCTTACCAGCGACCTTCTCCCGTCCTTCAGTGAAAGTAAGCGAGGGAGAACTCGTGAATACTTTTTTTTGTAATCTTCACACACGAGCACTTTTGAGATTGGTATTCAGTAATTTTCTATAGTTGTTATGGGGAAAATTGGACGTTGTAAGTGTTCAAGTGTTCATTTTTTTCGTATTTAGCTACAGTATAAAGGACGATATATGGACTTACAATAATCTCTTCCTATATATCTCTTATTGTATTGTAGGCCTTGGAATATACTTAGAGTGAAAAGATAGGAAATAAGGTGTAGCATGAGTTAGCATCTTCTTAATCTTACGTATCGGCGTGGTTGGCGTACAGAAGAATGTGAGAAAGGGTGAACGAGAGAAGAGTGTGAGAGAGTGAGTGAGAGAAGAACGTGAGACAGGGTGAGTGAGAGGAGAAGAACGTGACTCGGGGTGAGTAAGAGAAGAACAAGAGACAGGGTAAGTAGGAGGAGAAGAACGTGAGACAGGGTGAGTGAGAGGACCGGGAGCCACGATGAACGAAGGGAGAAGAACGTGGGGTAGGGTGAACGTGAAACAGGATGAACGTGAGATAGGAATAACGTAAGGATGATCGTGGGGCAGGATGAACGTGAGACAGGATGAACGTGAGTCAGAATGAAAGGAGGACGATGGGACAGGTAAGTTCATTCCTTTTACCGTAATGAAGGAGTGAACAAAATGGGTACACCAAGTTCCTCACACGATTGGATAGTTGGTATGTGGAGTAGGTGTGCGGGTGTGGAGAAGGTATGGTGTAGGTGTGGAATAGGTGTGGAGAAAGTGTGGTGTAAGTGTGATGTGGAGTAGATGTGGGGGTACGGTAGGTGTTGAGTAGGTGTTGGGTAGGTGTGGGGTGTGTGGAGTAAGTGTTGGGTATGTGTGGGGTGGATGTGAGGTAGGCAAGGTGAAGTTACAGTACGGAGTGTGGGAAGGCTAAGGACTTTAAAAAGGGAGAAGAAACTGAGATGTGTATTAGGGAAAAGGTGAGAATGAGTTCAAGTGAAACTGGGCAGAGAGAAGGAAAGAAAAAGACGTAAAAAAAGATACAGCAAATCCTCACTCCACGCAAGACACTGCCGCCCCTCCCACCCCACCGAAGGTCCCACCTTGCCCAAAACCTGGTCTAAATGAAGGTGCATATTTTTTTCCCCTCGGTAAAAATCTGTGGCCGTGCATACCGGAAATTGTCCGAAACTCCAAGGGTCGTACCCCCGTGGGGGACGACCCTCGGGGTTCCCACTGGTCCTTTGCAAAATTTCGTTTTCCTATGCACTCCCGGTAGCTGGAAAACAAGTTCTTTGAGAACTACTGCCTTCTTATCATCATCATCATCCTCAATGCTAGAGAAATACCGTTCCTCGCCTACTTCTTGGAATAATAATAATAATAATAATAATAATGATAATGATGATGATTATAATAAAAACTGAGAAAGAACAAGAGCAATCCGAGATTGCAAACCTCCTCCAAGGCGGAGTGTGGTAGATCTTATGGAGATGTTAAGATGTTATCTTGTAATTTTTGTGCAAGCATCGTAGGCATTATTTATCGAGTTGGAAGCAAAAATGTTGACATTGCCATCATCCCGCAGTGGCAGAGAATCTTTTAACATATTCCTAGATCCGGGTGATAATACGGATCACCACCAAAATCTATTGGACTGTTCCTTGGGCCATACCCTACCCCTCCAAAAATTTCCAGCAAAATCCGTAGATAACTCTTTGAGTAATCCTGCTAACAAACAGACAACCAAACTAACGCCAGCAAAAACACAACGTCCTTGGCGGAGATAACGAGAGAAGTTGGACAAGCTGAGACGAGAGAGGAAAGGGACGACCTAGGTGAATTCAGTGCTAACAAAATAATTACACGGAAAATAAGGAGTCGAAAAATCATAGAAAGACAGAGAAAACTTTAAAGGAAGAGAAAAAGGGAAAATGGACGAGGAGGCACAGAATGAGCCGACCTGAGTACAAATATGAAAAAGGCGCCGAAGAAGCACAGAAAGGCAGACAGAAAACCGAAAAGAGGGACAAGGAGAGAGGTGGGAAAGAGGAGAGAGGGAGGAATGGAAGGAGCCGACTGGAGTGGGTACTGTGTTAAGAAAAGGCACAGAAAATGGCGTTGAAAAAGTAAAGAATGTCAGAAAACCAAGAAGAAGGAAGTGAGAGAGAGAGAGAGAGAGAGAGAGAGAGAGAGAGAGAGAGAGAGAGAGAGAGAGCGAGAGGAACTGGGTCAACCTGAATGAGCACAATATAAAGGAGGAATAAGCAGAAAGGAAATAATATTCGGCGAATAGATGGAGACAGAGATGAGAAATAGGATGGGAGGAGAGGAGGGAGTGGGAGAGGGCCGGCTTCAGTGAACATTATAAAGAATAAGCACACAGTAACGAAAAATACGCCAAAGAAGCATAGGAAGATTAAAGGAAAAGTGAATAGATGGAGAAAGAGATAGAAAAGGGACGGGGGGAGAGGAAAGAGGGGGGAATGGACCAGCCTGAGTGAACACAAGAGTAAACAGAATGGAAAGACATCGAAAAAGCATACGAAGATAAAATGTGAACCCGAGGAGATGGAGAAAGGTGGAGAAGTAGGAGGTAGGGAGGAAAGGGTGAGTGAGAGAGGCGTTAAGAAAGTACGGAGAGAAAGATAGAGAAAAGGTAGAGAAAGTGGAGAAATAGGGCAGGAGAGGAGTGAGTCAGAGAGGTGCTAAGTATAGAAGGATAAGTAAAAATCGAAATTGACTGAGAAGTGAGTGACTGAGGCGCTGAGGAAGAACAGAGAGATAGAGATAAAAGCCGATGGAGAAATAGAACGGCAAGGAAAGAGAGGAGTGAGTGAGAGAGGCGTTGAGAAAGTAGAGAGATACAGAGGGGAAAAAAAACGAAAAAGATGGAGAAGGATGAAGAACTATGACGGGAGAAGAGGAGAGTAGAGAATGGGAGAGGCGATGAGAAATTGTAGAGAGGTAGAGGGAAAAAGAAGGAGAAATAGGACAGGAGGTGAGGAGAGGAGGGAGTGGGAGAGGGCCGCCGCGAGTGAGCACAATGTTAATATACAAATGGGACTCGGGACCCGCCCCCTCTAACAGCTGCTGAAAGGAATAGTGTGGACTTACCTACCAGCGGGTGCAATTACTCGATGGGACTTTCGTAGTGGTGGTGGTAGTAGTGGTGGTGGTGGTGGGGAGGGGTGATTGTGGATGTGGGGGAGAAGATTGATGTGTAGGGAGTTTGGGGGGGTTTGAGTGCAGTCCTACCCTGTGCCAACGAGTAATATTATTAGATGGGGCACTTGTAGTAGTAGTAGTAGTAGTAGTAGTGGAGGCGGTGTTGATTAAGGTGGTGGTGTAGGTAAGGGTTGTGGGCGTGGGAATTGGGTTTATGTGTGTGGGGGCTTTGACTGAGTGGGAATTGAATGTATAGGCCTCGCTTATACTGATGAGGTGCAGTTACTCGATGTGTCTCTTAGCAATGGTGGTGTGGGGGAAGACGGGTGTATGGGGGAGATTGTGTGTGTGTGTGTGTGTGTGTGTGTGTGTGTGTGTGTGTGTGTGTGTGTGGTGTGTTCTTACCTTACCTAATTGTTCTTACCTAATTGTATCTTTACAGGAATGATTCAAGCTCGTACTGTCCCGTGTCTTAAACCATATTTATCGTACATATCCTTAAATTTGTGAATTGTTTTGGCACACACTATTTCATTCGGTAGTGCATTCCATTGATCAATTGCTCTGTTTGGGAAACTCGCTCTGTTTGGGAAACTGAATTTCCTTACGTCTTTATCACCTCTCTTCTTATGCATTTTTTTTGCAGTGTCCTCTTGCTGATGCTTCTCCATATGTTAAGTAATCATTTATGTCTATTTTCTCCTTTCCTGATATGCATTTATATAGCATTATCATGTCACCTCTTTTCCTTCTCTCCTGTAGTGTTGGTAGATTCAGTTTATTTAGTCTTTCTTCGTAGCTTAGGTCCCTTAAGCTTGGTATCCATCTTGTAGCGGCCCTTTGAACTTTTTCAATCTTGTCTATGTGCTTTTTGAGATGAGGACTCCAGACTACTGATGCATATTCCAGGGTTGGTCTAATGAATGATGTTATTATCCTTCTTAGCATGTCTTCATTTATGAATGTGAATGCTATTCTCATATTTGCAAGCAGTGTATACATGTTCCGTACCTTCTCGCTGATGTGGTCAGCCGGAGATAGTCTGTTATTGATAATCACACCTAGGTCTTTCTCTCTTTCTGATGTGTATAGGGTTTTATTTCCTAACTTATAATCCCAATCAGGTCTTTTTCCACTTTTACCAAACTTGATCACATGACACTTGTCCACATTGTGTGTGTGTGTGTGTGTGTGTGTGTGTGTGTGTGTGTGTGTGTTCACCTCCTGTGATGTTTGACTTTGGAAGGACCTACCAAAAAAAGACCGTAATGCATAAATCAATTTATTTTAGCCCAGTCTCAACTAACCTATCCATATTTGCTCGAACTAAATCCTGCCTAACCTCGAATGACCTAATCCAACTTAAATCAACCCAACCTAATCTAGCTTAACCTCACCTAACCCAGTCTAATTGTATTTAACCTCACAATCTCACATAACCTCCACATATCTAACATAACCTTTTTTGAAGCAGCCTAACCGCATCTAACCCTACCTAATCCTACCCAGTCTCACTTAACCATACCATACCCGACCTAACCCAACCAGTCAAGCCTAAAATGACCTAATCCAACCGAACCTAACCCAGCCTAACCCAACCAAATAAAACCCAACCCAAAACCTATCAAAACCGACGTATTCTAAAGCAATCTAACCTAATCCGTCTATATCTAGTCGAACTGAACCCAACCCAACCAAAAATTACCTAATCGGACCAAACCCTGCCCAAAGTGACCTAACCTAACTTTCGATCGGCTATAAATTGGCCAAGAAATTTTGCTGCCTGAAAGTCTACGGATTTCAAATTCCAAGTTTCGCCTGTTCTGTATACACGTATAACTTTGTGTGTGTTCTTACCTAATTGTTCTTACCTAATTGTATCTTACAGGCATGAGTCAAGCTCGTACTGTCCCGTGTCTTAGACCATATTTATCGTACATATCCTTAAATTTGTGAATTGTTTGTTTGTGTGTGTGTGTGTGTGTGTATGTGTGTGTGAAGGGGGTTTGGTGAATGGGGAGGGGGGAGTTTAATTGTAAGCCTACCTAATACCAATGGGGTCAAATTCTTCGTTGTGTGCGGGTAGTGGTGATGTTGGTCGTGAGAATGGTAGTGATTGTGAGAGTGTGTGTGTGTGTGTGTGCGTGTGTGTGTGTGTGTGTGTGTGTGTGTGTGTGTGTGTGAGAGAGAGAGAGAGAGAGAGAGAGAGAGAGAGGGGGGTTATGTGTGTGGGGGATCTAAGGAATGAAGAAGAATGATTTGGGTGTGGGGGGAGATTGTGAGTGTGGGGGAGATTGTGGAAGTGGAGGTGAGATTGTAGGTGTGGGGGATTTTGTGAGTGTGGGGGAGATTCTGGAAGTGGTGGTGAGATTGTGGGTGTGGGGGAGATTGTGGGTGTGGGGTGAGATTGTGGGTGTGGGGTGAGATTGTGGGTGTGGGGGGAGATTGTGGGTGTAGGGGTGAGATTGTGGGTGTGGGAGGAGATTGTGGGTGTTGGGGGAGATTGTCGGTGTGGGGGGAGATTGTGGGTGTGGGAGGAGATTGTGGGTGTGGGAGGAGATTGTGGGTGTGGGGGGAGATTGTGTGTGTAGGGGTGAGATTGTGGGTGTGGGAGGAGATTGTGGGTGTAGGGGTGAGATTGTGGGTGTGGGGGGAGATTGTGGGTGTGGGAGGAGATTGTGGGTGTGGGGAGTTTTTCTAATTGTGGTGGTGGGGAAAAGTGTGGGAATGGGGGAGGGAGATTATGTGTCGTGATACCTCTCCCTCAGCGATTTGTGTTATATCGTAACATTTCTCCCTTAGCAATCTATTTTCTTACGAAACATCTCTCCCTCAGCGATTTTTTTATATTGTAGGGTCACTTCCTCAACATTTATTTTATTTCGTAACATCTCTTCCTCAGCGATTTATTTTATATTTTATTTTATTTTCGTAACATTTCTCCCTCAGCATTTTATTTATTTCGTAACATCTGTCCCTCAGCGATTTTTTTCTATTACACCATAAGTCCTTGAAACCAATGACTTATTTTTATAGTTTAATTTGCTGCTTCAAGAAGAGTTCATTCATCTTAGGTAAGGCTTGTGATATTGAAGGGATTAATGATTCTCTCTCTCTCTCTCTCTCTCTCTCTCTCTCTCAAGTTAAAGTCGTTCGGAGTCAGTAAAGAGAAATGAAGAAAGGACGGAATTTAAAGACATTAGTATTCTCTTAAATTTTTATTATTGTAAACTATTTCGACGTCAACCCCTTCAATCCATTGTCTTATTTATTCTGTTATTGCCATTTCTAGATAATTTGTTTTCTTAAAGAGTGCATGAAGGACAATTACCCCCTAGACACGCTACCACATCTAGAAATGCGCCCTGCTAAGGTACTGAGGGGGTTAAATCGCCAAGGATAAAGTGTTATGAAGGGCAGGTAGAGTACGGGTGCATGAAGAGTCCTGGATGATGAAAATTGTGAGTGATTTTGTGGGCAGAATTCATCCCAACTTTGGTGAATTGTTGATCATCCTCCCCCTTCCCCTGCCCCTCCTACCTTCCTTCTTCTTTCCTGCCCCCTCACTATCTCCCTTCTTCCTGCTTCCTCCCTCCTCCCTCACTGTCTCCCTTCTTCCTTCTTCCTCCCTCTTCCCTTTCCCATCACCTTCTATCCCTTCTTCCTCCCTCCCCCATCTCCTCTCACCTCTTCTTCCTCATCTTTCTCTTTTCTTCCCCCTCTCTCCCCTCCCCACACCCACTTCTTCTTCTTCTTCCCCCTTCTCATCCCTTCCTCCCTCTTCCCTCACCCTGTTGCCCTCTTACTCTTCCCTCCCCCCAAACCCTGTTATCTCTTCCTCCCCTTCCCCTTTCCTTCTTTCTTACCCCTTTCACCCCCTCTGTACCTTCCTCCTCCTCCTTCTCCTCCTCCTCCTCCTCCTCCTCCTTACCCACTCTCCCTCTTTCTTTCCCTTCTCCCTGTTCCTCTCCATTTCTCTCCTTCCCTTCCTCTTTCTCACCTCCCCCTTCCCCTCCCTTTCTCTTCTCTACCTCCCTCACCTCACCCTGTCCTCTTATACTTTATGCATTTCCCTTCCTCCTTTAACCCCCTCCCTCATCTTCTTCATCATTCCCTCTTCTCTCTCCCTCTTTCTCTCATTCTCTCCCCTCTCCTTCCCCTGCTCCTCCTCTCCTTCCTCATCCCTTCGCCCTCTTTCCCTCTTTTCCTCCTTCCTTCATCCCTTTTTCCCTCTCCCTCCTCATAATTCCCTCCTCCCTTTTTCCGCCTTTCCTCTCTCTCTTCCTTCCCTTCCCTCTCCTTCCTCACCCTTTCCCCACTTTCTCTACTCCCTCCCCTCTTCCCCTCTCCTTCCTCATCTCATCTTCCCCCTCCGTCTTTCTCCCTCTCCTTCCCTTCATCCTCTTCACCCTCTCGCTTTTATTCTTCATCCTCCCCTTTTCTCCCCATGTCTCCCTCTTCTCCCCCATTCTTTCCCCTTTCTCCGTCTCTCTCTCTTTCCTCCCCCTCTCCTTTCCGTCTTTACCTTCTACCCATTTCTACCTCCTCCCTTTCCCTTTCTCTCTCGTTCCTTCCTCTCTCCCTCCCCCCTTCTCCCCCCTTTTCTTCTTCTCTCCCCCTTCTCCTCTCTTCCTTCCCTCCTTCCTCTCTCCCGTCCCTTCTGTTCCCTCATACCTCCGTTACCCCCCTCCCTCTCCCCAACAATAAAACCCTTTCTCCTCTTTTCACCCCTTCTCTTTCCCGTTCTCCCTCTTCCCTATCTCTCTCCCTCCTTCCTTCCCTCCCTCTTCTCTCCCCTTCCCTCACCCCTCTTCTTCCTCCCCCTCTCCCTCTCCTCTCTCAGCAATAAAACCCTTTCTCCTCCTTTCACCCCTTCTCTTCCCCTTTCTCTCTCCCTCCCTCCTTCCTTCTCCCCCTTCCCTCACCCCTCTTCTTCCTTCCTCCACTCTCTCATCCGTCTCTCTCAGCAGTAAAACCTTTTCTCCTCCTTTCACCCCTTCTCTTCCCCTTTCTCTCTCCCTCCCTCCTTCCTTCTCCCCCTTCCCTCACCCCTCTTCTTCCTCCCTCCTCTCTCTCCCCTCCCCCAGCAATAAAACTCCTTCTAGTTCCATTTCTATCATGGTTTGAGTGACAACTATTAAATCGCTGCAGACCAACACGTGAAATAAAAAGCCCATGATGACGACCCAAAAAATACCGCTCCTGTACAATTGCAATTTCACGCTCAACTAACACCAGCACCCCCCCCCTCCCTCTCTCTCTCTCTCTCTCTCTCTCTCTCTCTCTCTCTCTCTCTCTCTCTCTCTCTTTCTCTCTCTCTCTCTCTCTCTCATTATCTGCTTTCGCGACAACACTCTTCGTCCTCTGTCCCATCTCATTATTCCTTCGTGTTTTCCCAGTCTGTCACTAACTTTCATCATTCTCTCTCTCTCTCTCTCTCTCTCTCTCTCATATTTTTTTCCTACACACCCATTTTCTCTGCCTGTCCCCTCCTTTCTCTCAACCGTATTGCATCCTCTCCCCTCCTCCTCCTCCTCCTTTCCAATCTCGCCTGAATTTCCCCCTTTCCTTCCTACTCCCCTCTTTCTCCCCTCTTCTTCCACTTTCCCCTCTTTTTTTGTCACCTCTCCATATCCCCTTTTCCGCCTTCCTTCACCCCTTTCCATCTCCTGCTTCCTCTCCTTTTGCTGTCTCTCTCTCTCTCTCTCTCTCTCTCTCTCTCTCTCTCTCTCTCACACACACACACACACACACACACACACACACACACACACACACACACACACACACACACACACACACACACACACACACACACACACACACACACACACACACACACACACACACACACACACACACACACACACACACACACACACACACACACACACACACACACACACACACACACACACACACACACACACACACACCTTCCCTTCCCTTCCCTCTTTTCTTTCCCCGTTATTCCCCTCTCCTTCACATACCTCCTCAGTCTCCCCTTTCTCCTCTCGTGTCAGTTACCTATATCTCCCCACTCTCTCTCTCTCTCTCTCTCTCTCTCTGCTCTTCATTCCTCTTCTCTTCACCTCCCATTTTGCTCTGTCCTCCTATTCCTTCTTGTCACTTCCCTCCTCCACCCCTTCCTCCCCTCTCTTTCCCTTCCCCTCTTTCGTTTCCCTCCTTCCTTCACTCCCCATACCTCCCTCACTCCTTCTCTTTTCCTCCTGTTTCATCCCCTCTCCCTTTTACTCCTCTTCTCTCACCTCTTTCCCTCACCCCATTCTCCTTCCTTCCCTCCCTCCTCCTTCCCCTCTTTCCATCCATTCTAAGTCCTCTTTCACTTCCCTCGTCCTCCCTTCCCCTCTCCCCCTCCCTTCTCCCCCTCCCTTCTCTCCCCTTCCCCTCTCCCTCTTCCCCCCTCCCTCTTCCCCTCTTTCCCCTTCCCCCATCTGCCCTTCCCCTCCGTCCCGTCACAGCCCCAATGAATAACACAGCCGGAGAAATGCATTAAATTCTCCTCTGTATGACGAAAAATGTCCCCTGCCTTTACCCCCTCTCTCTCTCTCACTTTATCTATCTATCTATGTTTGTACTGTATCTATCTGTCTGTCTATGTCTGTCTCCAATTTCTTTTTTTGCGTGCTATTTTTTATGGTCGACAGTCTCTCTCTCTCTCTCTCTCTTACGACCGGCAGGGGTGGGCAGGGTAGGAGAGGGGTAGGGCGGCTTGATGGGATGTGTCAGAACAGTGGGTGAAAGGGGTAGGCTGAGTTTAACCCCCTTGCGTTCGTTGATTTATTTTCGATTTCGGTCTCGCTACCTCCAGACGATATTATTCAGCTTAGTAGAGATTTTTAGAACTGGAGGGGATTAATATAGCCTTCATTAACACCTTCACATATATAATAATCTCCTGGAGAAAACAATAATCAGCTTTAAAAATACGTGAATCTGGTGACACATGACAGGATATAAATGAAAGGTTTGACTAGGTATACATATGCGTCAGTATGGAGGTGCTATCCCCTTTTCACTCTAACCTGGTCTAAAATTGCCATCTCCCCACCTTGAGAGCTGAGTTGTAGCAATAGATTAATGCTAGAACACGATGCTAGTCAAGAAGAGGTGCTATGGAAAGGAGGTAGAGCTGCAGTAGTGTCTTTCCCTGCCACTGAGCTGCGTGAAATTAGCTGCAAAAGGACGAAAACCTGGACCAAGTTAGTGTAAAAAGAATACGGCTTGGAAGACTCTGGAAAATGGTGTGAGTCTGGTGTCGGTAACAGGAGATGCAAAGCCGACTTCAGCCACCAACTTCAGGCCGAGCTGGAAGGTAGATGCATTACAAGTATCCCACTGCAACAGGGGGTTCAGAGTGATCGGGTTTGTCCTAGGAGTGAATGGAAGCCCCGTTGGAAAACCTTTATGCATCAGAATCTACTAAATGCTGACAGCCTTACCAATATATTCTGAACTCGGCTAGACACTCATACACTTCATAACTGTGCTAATGCACTTGGAGCTTACGTGTTTATATCTCACCAGTCTTTAAAGGGCGGACAATGGCCCAGTCACCCTCCTAAGTATGCTCCAGAGAGAGAAAGTAAATAAGTACATACGGATTGTGTTTGTAAATTTACGACTCATAGTTTCATAATATACAATAACATCAATATCACTCTAATTACGTCAGTAGGTCTAGGCCCGTATTCTCGTTCCCTAACACCTCTTCCATAGCTATTTATTTTTTGGATACGTCCGGTTAATATAATTTTGTACGTTATTTGTGAAAAATATTATGATGATGCAATGATTAATATAACAGAAAAGAGGATAGCAAGGTATAACAAGCAAAATAAATCGCTTAGCAAGAGGTGTTAGGGAGCATCTCGAAAGTGTACGGTACCTTAGCCCCCAAACTCATCACTGTGTTGCTGTGTGTAGTAGGTATGTGGTCTCGGGTCTTGTCCTAAAAGAGACCCTCTACCCGTTTTATACTGTGGTTAGTCTTATATTTATTCCTGTACATTATAGCGTATTTATTCTTAATTTATTCCTGTACAGTTATAGCTGACTGGGTAAAGCTAAGTGTTACCTTGTATTTGCAGTCGACCTGTGCTACGTGGTGCTACAGTGGCTCGAACTGGCGGGATTAGGGTGAAGAGGTGAGAGTGAAGGCAGTGTGAGGTGAGTGAAGGCATAGTGAGATGAGTGATTGCAGAGTGAACTGAGTGAAGGCAGAGTGACAGAAGTGAAAGCAGAACGATTTAAGTTGAGTACAGTGAAGGCAGAGCAGAGTGAAAATTGAGTGAGGTGAGAGTGAAAATCGGGCGAGGGTTGGACGGGAGGGAGACAAAGTGACGAAATGAGAACAGAGTGAGAGCTATTTGTGTCTGTATATTCTGACACGGGCTCTATATTCTGTGTGTGTGTGTGTGTGTGTGTGTGTGTGTGTGTGTGTGTGTGTGTTTACCGGAGTAGTTTGTCCATGTATCTATTGTCTGTTTATTCATCCTGTGTGTGTATTTTACCTGTGTGTATATTCGGTCTGTGTGTATATTCTGCCTATGTGTGTATTTCGCCTGTGCGCATATTTTGCTTGTGTGTGCACTGTTTGTCTATATATTCTGCCAGTGTGTATATTTTTCCTGTGTATGTTTTGCCAGTGTATACCTGTATATTTTACCTATATATTCAGCCCATGAGTATGTATTTTGCGAACTTGTATATTCTAAATGCATGTATGTTCTCGATGGATGTTTATTCTGCTGGTCTGTGTATAGCCTGGTACCTGCGGGTTGGCGGTTTTTTTTGGTTGTTTTTCATTCATGCTGGCGTGTTTTTTGGCTGGTTATAGTCGACAGAGCATGAAAACATGAAATATACAACCTGCTGAGGCTCATATGGGAGCATAAATAGGAATATTTGCAGTACAATAATGGTGCAATAACTGATATACGGAAGATCCAGTAATGGAGAGGGAAATACTGTACAATAATTTTGGCCGTCCGGTACAATAATTTTGCTACTTGGGCAGCGCAACCCTGCGGAGAACGGCCGAACGCGAACTCGAGGTGGAGAGGAAAGAATGAGATTGCGATTTATTTTAGTGGTAAAGTGAATTCGGACATAGTAATCGTGGCAGAATATCCCTGGATAGCCTCCTCACAACACAGGTAAGAAACAGTACATCAACTTTTCGTTTTATGACGTATAAACGTGAAATATTTGAACATAAACAGTCACTGGGTTTGTCTCTAACTCCCTTCCCGAGCCTGGCGCTGCTTGAACGGCACTCTTGCTTTTTTATAAACTCCATACCTATCGTAAGCTGTGATCTACATAATCTTCACCTTGTAAATGTATTTGTTAATTTTATAAATTCTAGATTGTGCAGGCAGGGACGGATCCAGGGATATTTCTTTTGTGTTCCCGTATATCACAATACTGAGTTTTGAGGGTTTGGCATCCTCTCAGCCAACTGAGTAACGTTTGTCAACCAAGGATGGTTTACTTGACACTTGTGGGGGCGAAATAAACAACAGCCAATGTAAGATGGAGTCTATGCATCTAAAGTACTTTGTAATTGTCTTCAAGGTGATAATTCAGGGTTGCCGAATGGATCCGCCTATGCCGCAGTAGGCAATCAGAATTAATTAGTACACTTCTCTGAGTTGTGTTCCAAGTTGGCAGTGTCATGGTTTAGTTACACCATAATATTTTTATTTTTTATATAAACCCAAGTTTTACGACGTTTAGGCCATTGATATTTGTTGTTTACAAGGTGTGAAGGAGAGACCACATAGCATACCAGTGGTACAGCAGTTTTTGAATATGAGGGAAATTGTGAGTTTTGTTAAAATGTTGCATTTAAAAGTAAATCAAAAATTGTGGAAAACTGGAACGAAGTTTATAAAACATAAATGCAAATTTAAATATTTGGAAACCTGAGCCATGTTTCCAGTTGACAGGACTGTGTGAAATGTGATAGTACAAAATTAGGGGAAAGTTATTGTTAAAATATTAAAATGAAGAAAGGTTTAGAAACTGACCACAACAATCTTTGCTCTGCAGACATAAACTTTGCATCCTTCAGACCTAACCGTGGCATCCTTTAGTGTTTACCTTTGCATTCCTTGAACCAAACCATTGCAGCATTTGACTGTGTATTTTGGAGTATTACACAAAGAAAGGCAAACATCCTGACCTATCCAAGAAAGCTAAAGCTTTTGTCTGTAACCTTGTAAACTTTCAGACCTACCGTAACCTTGGCTTCCTTTGGTCAACTGTTGCTGGTACTGCTAGATAGTGAAAAAGTCACTATAAAAAGTGGTGAGGTTTGCAGGCATCCTAGTCAAATCCCCAACAGTGGTGTAAGTTAGTGTAGTTGTGCAATAGTGGGAAAATTTAGTGCAGCCTTTCAGGGTTAAAGCGATATATTTCAGTACCTAGCTGGGTGGCCTGTGGAAGCCCAAGGTCCCTCTGGGGTTACATGCCAGATACCACCAGGTTCATTTGAATGTAGCACTTTGCCTTTATGAGAGGGGGGGGGGGAATATGTGCCGTAGATATACCATGCCCAGCACACCAGCAACCCATTCCTGCCTACACCATAAATACTGTATGCTGTCATTAGAGAACAGGGATTTTGGGTAATTATTGATGAGATAAGTAAACCCTCGCTTTACCATACTGTACTCTGCTAGACCGGATTTCAGATTTAACGGACACTTTGAGGGTGCAAGATAAATGGTTGGACATGCAGGATACCATCCGTTAAGTGAGAAAAACCGTGCAAACATACCAGACAACTCTGGGTCCTCTGGACAGTTTTTTGAATTTAATGTACATATACTATCCATTATATAGGACGTATGATGCAGGCCTACCGGAGCCTCCCCATGTGCCAGGTGACTCCAAACACAGCTACCAGTGTTGGCTGTGGTTTTTCCCACCCGCTTCAGCTGTGTTGGGGAGGACAAGGGTGTGAAATTATGGGCAAAGTTAGTGTAAAATGGGCATAGAGTTCATTTTTAGTACAAGAATATGCTATTTTACTCATTTTTTTTCCATTATGTGCATGAAATTTTATTTTGGAGGGAACTGTTGGATTTTCCTGATTATCAGCTTTATCGGATCGGGATTCCCCCCCCAATTGGAGTGGTATGGTATACAGTAGAGAGGTTCTGCTGTATTGAGTCCCTCCCCCCCCTTTTTTTTTTTCTTTTTTTTTCAAGAGATGGCTGCATAGCTACTGGTATATGTATTTTTTTATATATTGGCAAGTGTAGTATAGTCCATTTTTATGACATTACCCTTGGCACCCTTGAGACCTAACTTTAGCATTTTTTCACTTCTAATGTTAGCATTCCTAAGACCTATTCAGGAAATCTTTTGGAATTAACCTGGGCATCCTTCAAGAGACTTTGAAAAGAAATCATGCAGCCTAACCAGAGAGAAACTCATATCCTTCAAACCAAACTTTCACAATTTTCATACATAAACTGTTCATCTTAGCTTTCTTTGTTGAGCCTGGGCAGAGTATATCAGGTACTTTGGATTTAGGTTAACTGTATCCCAGTGTTTGTCAAATGAAATAACATTGGAAATCCTAGGTTGATGAAAATGAGTGGAAAATATAATCTGGCAATGACTATTGTGGTACATTTACCCAGTGTTTAGTGCATTATAATGCAGAGATGGCTTGCATGCTGCAGCTGTATGGCTAAAATATTGCTGCGTGACTGAGCTGTAATAAGAGTGATCAGAACTTCAGGATATTTGCACTAGGAATGAATTCAGTTTTTATAAACAGCAAATAAAATACTGTACTGTATAGTGTATAAAGTGTAATACTGTAAAATTAATGGTTTTAAGCCAGTCTGCTCATCAAGATTATCCTTGATTAACTCTGAATTATGTAGTGTGTAGTTGCCACAGCAGTACAGTATTACCTTACACATCTTGTTTACTAGTATAGCAACTGTCTTTGGTGGAGTGGAAAAAAAAACATACATTACAGTACCAGAAAATTTAAATCAAGAATAATACAGTCATGTTGTGCTTAGACCTTGCTGTTTTAGCACTGGAAGCAGATTTGAGTAAAAAACGTTGATACTCGGCAAAAATATGACATTGGGAACTCGTGAAGTCCGCGAATCACTGTAATTGCCTAATTACAATTTTTTTTTTTCCCCTTTGTTAATTGCAAGGTGAAATTTGGTCGGTTAATGATAAGCCAAGTGAGGTGAAACTGATTCCCGTAGGGGAGATCATGTTAACTTAATAAGCTATACATCCACTTACAGATTTCTATCTATCTATCTATTGCCAGATGCCATAATCCCGTACGGGGTGGCCATTTGACTCTGAGTTATTTGTTTTATAGCGAGGGGCACTAACCCTCCACCAACCCACTTGACACGTAGGGAGCACGTATGGTTTGGTTATATGGTTACCACCCAGCGTTGTAAATGGTTTCTTGGCTTACAGGAAACCATTTGGCTTGTCACTCAATGTAAAGCCACCTGTAATGGAAAGAAAACAATAAGTAGTGACAGAAAAGATGGGAGAAATAGGAGGAGAGGAGGGCAGGCACAGAAAAAGAATGATAAAGGCTAAGGAAGAAGTAGGCAGCACTACATCAAGTGAGTGGATGATGGTCGCCACCACCTACCACTCATTAAATTAGAATTGTGTATAAGAGATACATGTTTATACATACTTTTGTCTTAAGACATAACCTACACCTGTCAAATCAAACATTTCATATCCAGTCTAGATTAAATATTAAAGTAAAAAAAAATATAATCATGATTCTGTAGCAAAGTGCATTGGAGTTTCAGATTGATTAAGATACTTGGTAAATACACTCAGTAGCTACTTGAATTGGCATTATTCAGTGAAAGCATGCTGATTGTTAGCATTACTTAAGTTTTAGGATTGTAATTGGTTTGAATGAGTTGGATTAGATACTGGTACTTTCTGAGATTAAATGAAAGTATTGTTAGTTACAGTATATTGAAACTTAAGTTACAGTAGTTTAAGTTAAGGTTGAAATTAGAGGACCATGTAAATCATATTTATCATTATTACTAGTATTACAGAGGAGTGATTATTGTTGCTGATCAATCCCAGTTTGTGTGGCTGAGGAAACCCATCAACTGCAGGCAAATAACCACCCCTACAGGGCCATCCCATGCAGTGAACTGATGATCAGACACCCTCATTCATTTATCTTTCAAACTCAAAATTATTAATTCTTACCTTGTTGGTTAGAACCATTCCATTAGGCTACCTGAAAAAAAAAGAAAAAAAAAAAAGGGCAAACCAAGTCCAGTGCATTTTTGTTCATATTTGTGTCCCCAAGTGTATTGAAGAATACAGTACAGTAAAACCTTCCTGTACTGGACTTGTTATATCCAGGAACCAACTTAACCCTTTAGAAAGTATGGATGGAACAATGATACAGTACTTTCATGCTGTTTTCCAAGTAGTTCTTATGGAGTGCATGTGCTCCCCAAACATATGGTTACTGAAATATCCCAGTACCAGATGCACCCATGCCATTAAAATCCCTGTAGTAACAGGGTCACTGTTGAATGGCGTACCACTCTGGACTGTACCGTCTTGATCTGGAAATTAATCAAGTCTAGTTCAGTTGCATTGTGTCTCATTCATGGCTCTCATATTGTATAAATAACTTTGAAATTACAAGTTTGCAACATAATACTGTAATGAATGTCAGTATTAGTGCACATAATCAGTACAGTCAAGTCATGCAAAAAGTACCCTGTACAGTCAGGGATGTGCATACTGTACACGAGGGAATGGAGAGAAGCAGGGTTTTATAAACAGTGGCAGCATAGTATATTACATTACCTTTTTTTTTTTTTCTCTCTCATTTGTTTAGTGTAATACACAACAAACACTTGAGAAAGTCTCATTTCTGATTAAATTTACAATAAACTGTAGTGTGACTGGAAAGATATATGGTTGAATACTCATTGATAGGGTTAGGCATATAACAGAGGAGCTAGTTGGAGAAGAACAAGGGGGATTTAGGAAGGGAAAAGGGTGTGTAGATCAGATATTTGTTCTAAGATATTTAGTGGAGAAGTATCTAGATAAGGGAAAGAAAGTGTATGCTGCCTTCATGGACTTGGAGGAAGCTTATGACAGAAGAGATAGGCAAGGTATGTGGAAGGTATTGAGAATATATGGAGTGGAGGGGAAATTGGTGAGTGCTGTGAAGAGTATGTACGAAGGAGCTGTGGCTACAGTGCAAGTGGATGGTGAGCTGAGTGAGTTCTTTGATCTCAATGTGGGACTGAAACAGGGTTGTGTGATGTCTCCATGGCTGTTTAATATATACATGGATGGGGTTGTAAAGGAGGTGCAAGGTAGGGCAATGGATGTGGGGGTGGCTCTAATGAATGAGGGTGAGATTTGAAAGATTCCAGTGTTGCTGTTTGCTGATGATACAGTATTGTTGAGTGAAGATGAATGGGAGTTGCAAGGTTTGGTGAATTAATTTGGGACAATGTCTAGGAAGAGGAATCTTAAAGTTAATATAAACAAGAGTAAAGTTATGGTGTTTGAGAGGAATGAAGTCACAGAATGCACAGTGAGGTGGGATGGTGAGGATATGGAGAATGAGATTGCATTCAAGTACTTGGGTAGTGTGATGAGTAAGGATGGAATTTTGGGGGATGAAGTGCTTGAAAGGGTACAGCAGGGAAAGAAGGTTGTTGGTTCACTGAAAGCAGTGATGAGAAATAGGGATGTGAGTATGGAAGTTAAGAAGTCACCGCATGATAGTATTGTGATCCCTACCCTGACATATGGAAGCGAGGCATGGACCTTGCAAGAGGGGAACAAGTCAAGAGTGATAGCAGTGGAAATGAGTTACAGTACTTGAGAGGAGCATGTGGAGTGACATGGAGGGACAGGTTGACGATTGAAGAAGTGAAAGAACGTTGTGGGGTGGATGTGGATGTGGTTGAGAAGATTAGGAGAAATACACTGAGGTGGTTTGGACATGTGGAGAGAATGGAAAATGAAAGACTTACTAAGAGGGTGTATGTAGGTGAGGTGGAGGGAGGAAGAGGGAGGGGAAGACCAAAGATGAGGTGGAGAGATGGAGTTGAGAAGTATATGAGGGAGGGGGGAGTGAGTTGGGGGAAGGGTAGTCAAATGGTGGGTGACAAAGCGACTTGGAGGTGTTTTGTCTGCAGCCACCCTTTGTGGGATTAGGGCATCAGGCTATAGATAGATAGATAAATAGATAATTTTTAAGTGACAGATTTATATATGTTTCATGATGAAACTGCTTCTGGGAGCATGCAATTACAGTAGGTACCCACAGTTCGTGAATATGTGGGAGGCTGAGGGTGTCGCGTACTAGGAATTTGCGTACCGTACTCAGAATACATAAATTTATGGGAAAAATTACATATGGGCGGCACCTACCTTCATGGGCTACCCTTGAGACTCCTTTCAGACCTAAGTATTGTACTGTACAGGGGAACTGTCTAAGACATATTACCTAAGATAAAGTAAACCAACAAGATTATGGCTTTACTAACTCAGCAAGGATATGGTTTAACTAAACCAACAAGAATATGGCTGCTCACCTTAACCCAAGAGGACAACAGGCTTGATGGAGGTAAGAAGGGGATCTGAGACAGGATGAAGCACCTAGATTGCATCTCTTGCATCACCCACCACACCACCTGACACACTACCTTCCTCACCACTCTCGTCACCAGCACTTTCGACACTTTCACTAGCTAATGCACTCGCTTCGTTCATAAACCCTTCAAAGTCTATTTCTGACACCTCAGACATTGCATCATCCTCTTGATCCTCCTCAGGATATGGCTCTTCTGATGTTGAAGGGAGTAATTCCTCACTTTCTTCAAGCTGCAGGTAATGGGTGATGAGTGTTTGCTTCCGTCTGTTTACTTCCTAGTTGTGCTTGTCTGTGTAGTAGCAGAAGGTTCGTCCAGTGAAGTCAACACCTCCTCCATTCGCAACTGAGAGCGTTGGATGTCCTTGAATTCTTCCTTGAATTTATCAAGGGCACACAGTACCCTGCTGATCTCCGTCATGGACAGATCTTCGCTCTCCATCACTGGTGTTTCTGGCATTTCTGCTGCGCATCATTGATGTCGCAAGGTGGGCGGAGCGTAGGCAACCGTTATCGCTTCATGGGGGGGCAATGTTGCATACTTGGGGTAACCCCGGATTTGGGCCACTCTTCTCTGCCGTCTCGCCTACAATGAGTTCAATTCGTGTACTATTAAAAAATACACTAAAATTCGGGAAAAAATAGGTCCTCACGTACAATGAGGATCACATACTCTGAACTCGCATACTGTGGGTACCAACTGTATTATGTAAACTAACAGATTTTAATCGATTTGAAGTGAAAAATGAATAAAAATTGACCTTGAAACTTTTTCTATTCATTATGTTATTGTTAATTGCTATGAGTTTTTGTATATACATTGCAGCTGTAGAGTCTATGAAGTTTGACTTTCAGTTAGAATTGGTTAAAGTAGGTATACCATAAATAAACATATCCAAGTAGACACTAGCTAACTTGTTTTTCACATAGACCATGAGTTTATGAGTTAATGGGGAAAATGATGCCTGGTCTTCTCTCTCTCTCTCTCTCTCTCTCTCTCTCTCCCTGGGAAGTTTAGGATATTACTGCATAATTAACAAAAAATAAAGAAAATTTCAGCAAATATTGACACACAAGATAACTCAGAGCAATACACTTAAAGCTTTGAGTTGTGGGGTGTAACTGTCCAAATGTGGCTTTTTCTGACATGTTAACTTTGTAGTACGTTCATTCCTTCAGAGCACTGATTGTACAGAACTATATGGTACTGTCAGGTAATGAAGACAGTAAATTTGAAAAGGAATAGAAATAAAAAAAAAAATGAAAACTTCTCAACATACTTGGCAAGAGGGTATGCACACACTTAAATTCATAGCTAAATAGCTCTTTCGCCATGTTATATGGCTGGAAGCATATAATATGCCACTTGAGCTTTGGTACTTATAAGGAATAGAGAAGCTATTTAAATATTTGCATCATTTTTGCCTGGAGGCAGACCAAATAATGTGGAAATCCAAATAAGAGCATGTCTCCCCCCCCTCCTATGTAACAACCTCAAAGGAAATAGGTTATCTTAACCTCTTAACCGCGGGGCGTCACTTTCGTGACGCGAGGGAGCAAGGGATCATACTGCGGGGCGTCATTTTTGTGATTCTGTGTTATTTTGAATTGGCCTGGGCTTTCAAGTGGTGGCATGTATCATCTATCAGTACTACCAGTGTCCAGCTATACTCAGTTCTGCTATTGTCACCTGTACTTCCATCCACTGTTGACAATTTAGCCATTTTTCTCCTGTCCTTGACTCCCCCCC
This sequence comes from Coenobita brevimanus, assembly GCF_032717465.1. Classification (NCBI taxonomy): domain Eukaryota; kingdom Metazoa; phylum Arthropoda; class Malacostraca; order Decapoda; family Coenobitidae; genus Coenobita; species Coenobita brevimanus. The sequence continues at coordinate 62,566,065 of NC_136977.1, forward strand.
TCCTTACCTCCCCTCCATTACCCTCTCCTCCTGCCTGACCAGCTGCGCTGCGCTACACAAATGCTGGAGGGATTTTTCCACTCATTTTATTCATTGAAATGTGCCCTTTGCCCTATTCTTATACAAAATAATACAGTAGTAAGGGATGCCTTCTATAGCGAGTTGAGGAGAGTGGTGGCTGAACAGGGAGCTGTAGACAGAGGTGTTAATGAACAGTACAGAGCCCTCAAGAACAATTTCTTGAGAGTTACTGATGTAACATGCGGCTGGACAAAAGGACCACCAAGACATAAAGTAACTTGGTGGTGGGATGAGGGTGTAGAAGCTGCAATTAAGGAGAAAAGAAGGCTTTTCCAGGAATGGAAGAAGGGTGGTAGCAAAGAGGAATATTTGGCTGCCAAGTGTAGGGCTAGAAGAGAGGTATACAGGTCTAAGTCTGAGTCACAGAGACAATTACGTGATAACCTAAATCATGGGGAAAGGAAAAATATATTTAGGGTGGCAGGTCAGGTGAAGAGGGATAATCGGGATATCATAGGTGAGCAGTGTGTGAAGAATGATGAAGGAAGGGTAGTGGTGTAAGTGCTGACTGTATATATAATATATTTCTATATCTATTTGTTTGTACCTATATATATATATATATATATGTATACAGTAAACCCTTGAAATAACAAACTTTTTTTTTTTTTTTTTAACAACGCGCTCTCTCTCTCTCTCTCTCTCTCTCTCTCTCTCTCTCTCTCTCTCTCTCTCTCTCTCTCTCAGCACGCCAGTCCACCACCATCCATTTTACACATCTGACCGGTGGATAAGATGACAGTCAGATATTCATGGGAGAAACTGATAATACTATATGTTTTCTGAGAGAGAGAGAGAGAGAGAGAGAGTTTCACATCCCATATAAACCCCTTCACTACTCCAATGTTTTATTAAGTTGAAGAGAATCGCCTGAAGAAAACAAGGAAATCAGAAATACGTGATGGGATTGTGTGTGTGTGTTCTGGTGTTTACAGTTTGACGAAGCAGTTTTTTTCAGCAAGTTAGCGCTTCTCGCTTTGTGTAATTACTCCTCATCATCGTAGCCTTTTTTATATATATTATTTTTGTAGAGTTTATTCAGAAATGCTAAGAATAAATGATGTATATAATTTGTTCGTGAAAGTTAGTGTGGATCGTGTGTGTGTGTGTGTGTGTGTGTGTCCTTGCTCACACATGAAGAAGTTCCCGTTGCTAACTTAAGAAAATCTCAGAACAGAGCTGAATCTTTGTCAGTACATTATTTTAGTATTATGACAAAGAGAGAGAGAGAGAGAGAGAGAGAGAGAGAGAGAGAGAGAGAATGGTAGTAATAAGTATAATTATGGTAAAAAAATTATAAAATTATTAGTTTTATCAATGAATATGATGCCTAAAATAATATAATGATAATTGCTGTTGAAATGTACCAGTGTTCTTACGTTCATGTATCATCATTGAGAGACTGACTAGGAGAGTATATGTGGGTGAAGTGGAAGGGGCGACTGAGGATGAGGTGTAGGGGTAGGGTAGAGAGGCACGAGTATATGAATAAGAGATGTGAGTTGGAGGAAAGGCAGCTAGATGACGGAAGACAGGGTGACATGGAGGCGGTTTGCTTGTAGCTACACCCTCCGCGATTAAGATAGCTGGATATACTACAGGTTGATAGTATAACACATAGGAATATACTCAGGCTCAGAAACAGGTGTTGTGTATATTTAAGTATGCAGAAGGACGCGTCGCATCATTTTCGCCCTTACACAATTTTTGCCAGAAATATTACTCTAGAATAAATGAGTCATAATATTTTACACTGAGGAAAAAAATGCTCTACAAGTCATTGGTACTCATGTGTTTGCCAAGATGCACTGGGGTGAAACACACACACACACACACACACACACACACACACACACACACACACAAACAGAAATGTATATCGTAAAACTTGGAGGAGGTTGGTCCGTGTCTTGCTCTCGTCTCCACCCAGCCTGATTGAAATGAAGACCTGGCTCATATGATAAATGTACGGGGGAGGTGGGGGGAGGCAGGGAGGAATTGAGGGCAAGGTGAAGGGGGGATGCAGGGAGGAGTGGGAAGCAGGATGATGGTCGTAGTGAGGGGGAGACAGGGTGAAGATGGGGTGTGTGGAAGAGGCTGGGTGAGGGTGTGTGTGGGAGAAGGGGGGAGGTCAGGGAGAAGGGGGATGAAGAGGAGGTAGGGAGGAGGTGGAGATATGGGGGAGGCAGGGTGAGGGTGAGGGTGTGAGATACTGGCACAGTTAGAATGCGATGTGGGGGAGGTATGGTGAGGTTCGGGGCACAGTGTAGAGACTCAAACAGTGTGCTCATACGCAGCTTACTCCTCCCCTAGAATATGGCTCCTCCTCCTTTTCTTAGTGTCTGCGTCACTTGGAAACTGTCTCACGGTCTCAGGTGACATTTCGCCACCTCCCACTCTCCTATAGTTCTCGATATATATATATATATATATATATATATATATATATATATATATATATATATATATATATATATATATATATACCAATTTGTAGTATACAGGAATTGAGCTTAGCTCGTGTTGTCCTGTCTCCATATCTTGTGTGTGTGTGTGTGTGTGTGTGTGTGTGTAAAGCTATGTTTGCATGCATGCTTGTGTGTGTGTGTGTGAGAGAGAGAGAGAGAGAGAGAGAGAGAGAGAGAGAGAGAGAGAGAGGCCGCATCTGTTTTACCTGCGGGTATTTACCATGCTTAAGTCTCAGGGGAATACCTCTCTCTCTCTCTCTCTCTCTCTGTAAATGTTCTAACATTCCTTTTTTTTCCGTCGGTATTTATACGGGAGTGAATTAAATTAAAGTTATTAAAGAATTATCAAATATATAGGTCGGCAGCATTAATATTTCTTAGCATTCACCAACTGTTTCGTTATACCTAACCGCTCACTCATATTACAATGAACCTATCACCATTTCATCATGGAAATTGTACAAGTAACTGTATGTGCAATGAAAATATAGTTATGGTGCACTGATAATGCCCTAGAGGTACGTTTGTCATGACTGGGTCCACATTCATTTATTTAGCTTGTTACACACACCCTTTGGGTTCTTGGTGATAATGCATTGCGTAGGGACAAGAAAATCCTTTAAGCATCTTACGTGAACATTTGGTGCTCATACTTGAACATAAATCCCCTAATAATTATTAATCTTACTGTAGTCAATTATTTTTCACCATAAAACTATTCACTCACTGCGTACCTTGTTGTTTATTAGGCAGATTTTGATCAGGGACTGCTTCTGACTCTAGCAGTCTTCTGATTGGTGGTGGTGTCCCCAGCAACTCGATTTGCAGATCTCTTGCATACTGTTGCGAGCGGAAATGCCTTTCACAGACACGGCCAGTGGGAGAAACTTTGTCCTTCCGTCCACACAAATGTATCCACTTTTGCTTGTTGATTTTATCATTTGGCATGCGAAAGCGTCTCAGAAGCTTGCCGTCAGATGTCTTCCCTGAACACCCAAACACACTGCACATCGTGAAAAGTATTTTAACGTGATGAAATGTATAAAATAAAGCAGGCTATGAATCACAAATGGCTGGTAAAAACACACTGTTGTCCTGCTCGTGTGAGCGAGACAGCCATCCAAGTGACGTTACGGGTCAAGGCCACCAATCATAGATGGCCTGCGCAAAACCGACCTTATTTTGGTCCAGAGATGAGCACACCGTTTGAGTCTCTACACTGTGGTTCGGGGTGTTAGGCAGGGTGAGAGTGTGAGGGCGGGGTGATGGTGTAGGGGAGACAGGGTGGAGGTGGATGTGTGGGGGAGGAAGAGTGTGAGTATAGATTTGTGGAGGCTAGGGGAGGGTGGAGAAGAGGTGGTGTTGATCAGGGTGAGGATGGGGGAGGCAGGCAGTGGGTGGGGGCGTGGTGGTGAGGGTGCATCAGACAGTGAAGAGAGAGAATTGGTCATGAAGGTAAGGGCGAAAGTGCGTGAGGAAGGGTGAGGAATAGAAGGAAGTGGCAGGGAACGAGACGGAGAGAGGGTGGGAGTGGGGTGTTAAGAGTAAGGAATGGGAGGGAGTGGCAAGTGGAGGTTGGGAGAAGAAGAGAGAAATGGAGAGGTTAGGAAAGAAGCGGGAGATGTGGCTAGTGAGGAAGAGAGGGAAATGGAAATGGAAGGATAAGAAGGAAGGAAAGGAGGTGATGGGATGGAGGAAATAAGGACGTGAGAGAAATGGAGGCACCAGCGAGAGATAAAGAGATTGAAACAGAGAGAGTGCAAAAGGGAGAAAGAGAGATGGTGGGATAGGGAGGCAGTGAGGAAGATGGGAGGGGCAGGGATGAAGACAGGCAGGGAGGGAGACTGAAGAGGCAGGCAGAAAGGAGGTGGGAAATTCAGGGAGGAGGTCGGAAATGAGCGAGACGGGGAGAGGGAGAAAGTGGGGGGGGGGTAGGAGCGGAGGTGAGCGAGGCAGGAAGGAGATGGGAGGGGATAAAGGGAGAGAGGGAGAGAAGGGGGAAGGAGAAGCAGGGAGGAGGTGGGAGGGATGGAAAGGAAGAGAGGAAGGAGAGACAGAGAGGAGGTGGGAGGGAAGGAAAGGGAAAGAGTTGGAGGGGGAAGTAGGAGAGGCGAAGAGGAGGTGGCAGGGAAGGGAAGGGAAGGTAGAGAGAGAGAGAGAAAGGAGGGAAGAGAAGGGAGAGAGAGGTAGGGAGGAGGAGGGAGAGAGGTGAGAGTTTGAGATGACAGAGGAGGGAGGGAAGCAGATGATGGTAGTGGCAGGGAGTCAATCTGATGAACAAAAAAGGGAGATGGTGAGAGCAAATGATGAGGGAATTACGAAGAGGAGGAGAGGAAAGGTAAAGAGAGTACCAGAGGAGGGAGAAGAGGCTGGGAGAGTAGGTGTGGAGAGAGGCATGAAAGAGGGGACGCTGATAGGCAGAGAGAGAGAGAGAGAGAGGAGACGAAGAGAGTAATCTGGGAGAAAAATAGGGGTGAGAATAATTAGCTGTGAGTAAGAGAAAAGTTAAGGAGAGGAAATAGTAGTTGAAGGCTGGAAGGACGAGTAATAAAAGGAATGAGTTGGTTTGGTACAAGAAAACGAAGAGTCTGAGAAAAAAGTTTAAAAGAGAGGAGGTGAGGTGAGGGTGAAGAGATTATCAGTGGAGATTTTTGATGAGAACCGAGGAGAAAAGGAGTTAGCATAGAAGAGAGAACAGTAGGACAGAAAATTGTGAGAGGAGATGAGGAGAGAGTGAGGAGAGTACCGGAAGAGGGAGGAGAGTTGAGGAGAGTAGGCGAGGAGAGACTGATGATAGAGGGGGAACTGAGAGAGTGAACAATACTGCCTCGAACACAAAACTGCGAGTGAAGGGTAATTGCACAGAGGGGGGAAAATTAATACCTTCAATATCCTCGGTTCAGTAAAGGAATATTTAACTCTGTCGCACGTTAATGATACTCTACGCCCTCCCCGATAATTATGTAGGTTAGTCAGGCGTGTATCGTAAAAGATTTAGTAAGTATTTTTTTTCCGGGCCGTACGGTAATGAGATGGGGATACTAAGCAAAGGAAAGCAGGTCTGTCCCTCTGATATCGTCAGTTTTATGTTTGCTGTCATTATTGTCTGTTGCTATTTCTTTCTCCAATATTCACTATATGGTTATGCAATACAGATATTAAGCAGAGGTAAGGATAGTATTTTGTCCTATGTTATTTTTTTTTCCCATAGTTTCCGTCAACTGCCTGCATTATTTTTTTTTAAGCTATACTTGTACGGTAGTTAGATGGAGATATTTAACAAGGAAAGGGAGAGTCTTTTGTTCCTTTGCTATCATCACTTTCTTGTCAGGTATCATCATTGTGTGTGTGTGTGTGTGTGTGTGTGTGTGTGTGTGTGCTTGGAGGATGCTTTATTGCCCCCTCGTTCTGTAAATACACCCCTGTACTTTTGCACATTGAGTTTCGAAGAGAAGTCTGTGTACCAGATCTTCACACACACACACACACACACACACACACACACACACACACACACACACACACACACACACACACACACACACACACACCGTCTATCCTGCTGCCCATGATCTCCAGTCTTTTAAGTGCATTATATCCAGGCATCTCGAACGAATCTCGAAATTAGATATCTTTATTGTTCAGTATTCTTTGGATGGGACGAGTTTGTCAGGTTCTAAGCCTTCGTTTCTTCTCTCTTTGTGTGTGTGTGTGTGTGTGTGTGTGTGTGTGTGTGTGTGTGTGTGTGTGTGTGTGTGTGTGTGTGTGTGTAGCCTAATATAAAATCCGGTCGGGTAATTTTAGTTCAAATCCATTCTGATAGCTAGGTCTGTTCTGGACCATTCCAGTACTTGTAGGTCCATTGTGTCCATCGTAGGTGAAGCTAAATTGATTCAGGTACAATTTCGTTCATTTTGGGTCCAACTCATGTCCATTCAGTGTGCTTCGAGTCCAGGTAAATCACGTCCCTTTAGTCCAGTGCAGGTCCAGCTAAGTAAAATCAGGTCCATTTTGTCCGCCTCAGGTCCAGCTAAATTAGGTTCATTCAAGTCTTGCTAAATCAGACGAGGTCCCTTTTGTTAACCATAGGTCCAAGTAAGTTAAATAAGGTCCATTCCGTTAACCTTACGTCCAGCTGTATTAAGTTAGGTCCATGTTGTCCACTCAAGGTCCAGCCAAATGGAATCAGGTCCATGTAGTCCATTTTAGGCATAGCTAAATGAAATCAAGTCCATTTGGTCCACTTCAGATTCAGGTTCCATTCATGTTCATCGAGCCACCTCAAATCCATAAGCCCATTCACCTCCATTCAGAGCCATCCATGTCAGCGTGGTGTAGTTCAGGTCTCTCTCATTTTGGGTCCAGTCGGGTCAGCCTAGATCATTGTAGCTTCTTCACGACGATGATGTATTTTTCATTTCATCCTTGCTGTCTCCAGACGATTTTTTTCAGCTTGGGATAGGATTGGGAGAACTGGAGGGGTTGAGTGTAGCCTTCATTAACCCGTTACTTTACCACGGGGCTCTCCAGGACTGAATAAAATCTTCTGGTAGCGGCAGGAACGCAATAGTCGTACAATAATGCGTCGTCGTAGTGAAGGGATCTTTGCTCATCGGATGCAGGCAAGAAAAATATACAGCGATGAGAAAGAAAAGAGCCTAACTGTCTTAAACCACGGCGCAAACTTGAGGTGTGAGTTCAGGCGAGAGCAGTGTTTACCTTCCCCCACCTGTTCTCCCCTCCCCACTACGCCCCACCCTTTCCCTCTTCATCGTCAGGTCATCCCCCTCCTCCATCCTCCTTGCTCTCCTGTTAAACTCAGCTTTTTCTTCGGTCTGGCCACCCCTCCCTTACCAGCTTAGTCATTTCCTCGTCCTCCCCCACCTTCTACCCTCCATTCCTCACCACCTGCCCCCCATTATCTAGTCACCCTCTCCTTCACCACCTGTCTCCCTTTGCCTCCCTTTTAGTTATCATAGCCCTTTCAGTAACAGACAGCCCTAAAAGAACCATTAGGGTTGTTGTTGTATGCTTTCCTGGGTACTCTCCCTCACCACGTACCCTACCGTACCTCACGTCCCTCTTCATCTGTGCTCTCCCCATCACCTCTCTTTCTTCCTAGTCAGCCAATCCCCTTCCTCACCCACCCTCTTCACCTGCCCCTCTCTCTCCTCCTCCTTCCTCTTTCCTGCTCTCTTCTTCACCTCTCTTTCTCCCTAGTCAGTCCCTCCTTCCACTCCCTCATCGTCTCTTCCACCCCCTCCCCCCACCTCTCGTCCAGGCTAAAACGTTTTCCCTCCTGTTTTTACTCTTGGCAGCAACGTTCCTCATGCATGGTCAGTAAGCAACTAGAATTTTAGGCGCATACATTTTTACAAAGAATACATTTATAGGGGTGTAGAATATGGCATAGCGAAATATATAGTTTTAATATGGTATGTGTAGGGTTGGGTATGGGTTTGGATGGGGTTACGGTGCTCAGATGGTTATGTAGATTTTTTTTTTTCTTAGTACTGGTTAAGCATTACTTTTTGACTTTTGACTACATACCGGTAACACATTTATTGACTCGGGATACAAATATTTGATTTAGAGAACTACCCTTTTTTACCTTAACTTGGCCCAAATTTTCATCCTTTTGCCGCCTAATTTACGTAGCTCAGTGGCAGAATAAAAATGTCACAACTCTACATCATATCCATAGCACTTCATTTTGACAAACAGTCCATTGTAGTGTTAATCTTTTGTCACAACTCAGCAGTCACATTGGTTGGATGGGTGGCAGTTTTAGGCCAGGTTAGAGTAAGAAGAGTATAGGATAATATATGAGCGGTTTAGTGCATTGGAAGTTGGCTCTGACCGTGGACCTCAGCTGTGGTAGGACTTCTTCAGAGATGTCTCAACCCTAGGCCGGAATTCTCTACGGTTAAAGAAGCTCCCTAACACCTCTACCTTAGCGATTTATTATCCATGCTACACTTTGCGGATCTCTTGCATGCTGTCTGTGTCTTCGAAACATGAACAAAATAACACATAAGGGATTATCCTATATGCTGTAATTGTGTGTGTGTGTGTGTGTGTGTGTGTGTGTGAGAGAGAGAGAGAGAGAGAGAGAGAGAGAGAGAGAGAGAGAGAGAGAGAGCAATCAGAATAAGGGGAGGACAAGGAGGAAAGGGGAGAAAAGATTTTGTACCAGTAGTATTGTGGAAGAGTGATTTTTATTCCCCCCTCTGTGTTATTGGTGTTAGTAGTGGTGTTATTCGTGCTATGAAGGTGGTATTGATGCTAGTGGTGGTGTTATTGGTGCTAGTGGTGGTGTTTGGTGCAAGTGGTGGTGTTATTTGTGCTAGTGGTGGTGTTATTGGTGCTAGTGGTGGTGTTATCGGTGCTAGTGGTGGTGTTATTGGTGCTAGTGATGGTGTTACTGGTGTTGACGGTTGTGTTATTGGTGCTGATGCCGGTGTTATATTGTGTTAGTGAAGATGGCATTGGCACTATACTCAATTTACTCTAACTTGGCTTAATACTGTATTACCATTCATCAATCCATCCATCATCCAATCCTACGTTTCCCCATGAGGAGCATAGGAGCCCGGGGCAGGGCAAGTTGGTCCTGACATGTAAGATGAGAGTGACCAGCCTCATTCATCCCTGAGTAGCATTCCGTGAGCAGTAACCCCAACCGCCCCTTATATATAAACCTTCACCGGCTCAATCCGATTGGAGCGTTGCAATTACCACTAAACCACCAGGCGCCATAATTTGGTCATATGGTTACCACCCAGCGTAGTAAATGGTTTCCTGGTGTACAAGAAACCATTCGGCTTGTCACTTAGTCGAGTCACCCACAGGCAGGAGGAAGAGGAAAGAATTAAGAAAAAAAAGACAAAAGAGGGAATGTAAAGTCACCCGTAGGCAGAAGGACGAGGAAAGAATGAAGTCAAGAGAGAAAGATGACGAAGAAAGGAAAGGAGGGAGGAGAGGGAAGGGCAGACATCCGAGAGCAGCATTACATCGAGTGAGTGGATGGTGACGCGCCCCTAATATTACCATCTCCCCATATAGCGTGCTGAGTTGTAACATTAGATTAACACTCAAATATGGTACTAGTCACGAAGAAGTGCTATGGAAACGATGAAGAACTGCAATATTGACTTATTTATTTATTTATTTTTTGCCACAGCTACGTGAACCCAGCTGCAAAAGGACGAAAATCTGGGCCATTTTAGCGTGAAAGAACTAGAGTAATTGTGTTATTGGTGGTCGGTATGGTGTTAAGGGTGATGGTGTTGGTTTTGTTTGTGTTACTGTTTGTGTGTGTGTGTGTGTGTGTGTGTGTGTGTGTGTGTGTGTATTACTGTTGTTTTTGTTTGTGTTACTGTTAATAGTGGTGAAGGTAATTTAGTACCCCAAGGAGACGCTGTGTTCTTTTCCTTTACAAAATGATGGTGTAGACAGCAGTGTATTTCCCGTTTCCCATAAGCCGTATAAAAATAAAGAAACGCGACACTTTTCCTGAACCTGTTGATATGTTTCCGTGGACCTGTACTTGTGGTGTTGCCGTGAGATACATTTGTGGCGTCTTGTATTCCTTATTCAGAAGCATGGCCTTATGAGTCTCTGTTTCTTTTTTAAATAACAGAATACGAATGAAAAAACAAATGAATAAAAAAAATAATCCATACACAAGATCACTGGTGTCTTCCATTCATAACCACTTAAGGATGCTTTGCGGATGTGATAAGAATGAGGGAGTAGGTGGATGCTTTGCGGATGTGATATGAGTGAGGGAGTAGGTGGATGCTTTGCGGATGTGTTGTGAATGAGGGAGTAGGTGGATGCTTTGCGGATGTGATATGAATGAGGGAGTAGGTGGATGCCTTGCGAATGTGATATGAATGAGGGAGTAGGTGGATGCCTTGCGAATGTGATATGAATGTGGGAGTAGGTGGATGTATTGCGGATGTACTGTGAATGAGGGAGTAGGTGGATGCCTTGCGAATGTGATGTGAATGTGGGAGTAGGTGGATGCCTTGCGGATGTGTTGTGAATGAGGGAGTAGGTGGATGCATTGCGGATGAGATATGAATGTGGGAGTAGGTGGATGCATTGCGGATGAGATATGAATGTGGGAGTAGGTGGATGCCTTGCGGATGTGCTGTGAATGAGGGAATGACAACCATTTCCTCTCACAGTCACCGTACCGGACGATGTCTGAAGGAAAAGCCCAGTCCTGTACAACACCTGAGAGAGAGAGAGAGAGAGAGAGAGAGTTGTGCACAACTGTAGTGGCCCGTGCTGTGATTGACCCCTTGCACCACCAGACCCTCATTCCAGTTAGCGGTGTTCACTTATTAAACATATTCTCACTTTATGTGTATACTTGGCTTGGCAGGATGATTTGTGTTGTGTGTGTCGCAGTCTCGCCCAGTGTCAGCCTCTTTCACAGAAGTTTTATTAAAATCTCATAATTCATTGAACATTTTCCAAGTACCCGTGGAAGTATTATTGATACACTTCATGGTTCTCATTGTTAGCACTCAGAGATGGACAGAATGGCGTTGTATTACTGTTGTCCAGACGGTGAAATTGTGTAGGGTGCCGGTATGGATTGGAAGGATCTGACCAGGAAATTATAATAGGAACATTAAACCTTATGGGAAACTGACTAGGTAACAAAAACTGGAGGTGTCTGTATGAAAAAAAAAAAAAAAAAAATGAAGGAAGCCATTGACAGAAAAGTTGAAGTGTTAGTTGTGATGAGAAGGATAATATTTCAAGAATTTCAGCCAGATAAATCTGCATGGAAAGCCTGGGCGGGGAGCCACCCAGGCTGGGTTAACTGGGCAGAGGGAGTCGGTACGGAAAGTCAGGACAGGGATCGGGCAGAGGAAATCTTCGAGGGTGGGTGAGGCAAGGGGAGAGGGGGAGCCAGGCGCGGAGTGAGGCTGGAGGAGTGTGGGGTCACAGGCGCTGAACCATTAAGCGAGATTAGGACCCTCACCAGGCATAAAGGGATGAGGCAGCGCAAAGTAATGAACCAAACACCACCTTTCTTACTGATGTGTCCATCTTTCATACGTACATTTTATATATATATATATTTATTTATTTATTTGTGTGTGTGTTTGTGTGTGTGTGTGTGTGTGTGTGTGTGTGTGTGTGTGTATGTGTGTGTGTGTGTGTGTGTGTGTGTGTGTGTGTGTGTGTGTGTGTGAGATAAGAGCGTGGAAAAGTCAGTGTATTGCACACGTTTAATTAAGGTTGTTGAATTATCAGTCGCATTGGGTTCTTTTGTCTTTTCATATGCATACATATGTTTGCACACAATATGTTCATACTGGTGAATTGTTCAGACTGACCTTAGTATAGGCTACCGGTATTACAGTATTCCAACTTTCACATGCATCGGTTTCATTACACACACATCTTCCCCATTCAAACTTCACCAGTATGGAGATGGGTTAATTCTAGTTGCCACTCACTCACTGAAGAGATGGGTTCTGCAGTGGACTTCATATGAACCGTAGGTGACATGCTCTTACAAACACCCACAGTTGGAACCCATGAAACACACTGTACACTTGACTTCACTCTCACGTTTGACGCTGTGTTGCCAGTCTTTTACCTGTCCCTGAGGTGTGAACTCCATACTCCAAAGTGGAATTCGAAGCATCCATTGGCGAGCTCTGGTGGGGAAGATGGTGTGGTGGGGGTGAGGAAGGCTAGTGTGGAATCAGTTGGAAGTGATGATTAATAGGGACGAACATTTAACACTACAGATGGGGTGTGACACTGAGAATCGTCCACAAAACTAGACGAAAATACTAAGGGTACAGTTGTGGTGAGCGGTGATTAGTTAGACCTTGTACATTACTCCTATCCCACAGTTTGTCTGCTGGAGGTTTAACTATTGTTCTTGACTGATGGAAGGCCTGATGTGCGTAAGAGGTTTTAATTCCTCATTACCGTTATTGTATTTCCTTCCTACTGCCAGACGATTGAATTCACCATAAGAAAAACCCGTAGTACTGAATCGGTGAAAAATACTGAAAATTTGAATCCCACTCTACCTTTGAAAGTATCTGGCCAACATCCTTCTAGCAATTAGGGCCGCTTTCTCGTTAGGTAAGGAAGCTCCCTAACACCTTTTCCTAAGCGTTTTATTTTGTTTATTATTCCTTACTGTCGTCTTTTGTGTTACGTAATTCCTTCCAGTATCGCCGTACACTGCATAGATAGCGCATAAAGGGATATTAACTAGTCATATCCGGAAATAAATCACTAACGAAGAGGTGTTTGGGGAACTCCCGTAACCGAAGAGAATACGAGACTTTGGCCCGTATTCCCGTCGACTAGGAAGGCTCCCTAGCACCTTTCCTTTAGCTATTTATTTTCACAACTACCTATTAATATTTTACATTTTGCTTCTTATATCTTTGTAATATCGTCATACATTGCATGAATAACTCACAAGAATGTATTAACGGAGCAGGTACGGAAATAAACCGATAAGCAAGAGGTGTTCGTAAGCATCCTAACCTCACGGGATTACCGCCCTAGTCCCAACCCCAACGTCCCCTTCCAACCCCAAAATAAACCCGCTCTAATTACTTGTGCCATGTTAAAATCTAGTTCGACCCGTATTCCATAATTACAGCATACGAAAAAGCTCATCAGATGTTACGAAATGAGCTTAGTGTTTCAAGCGTGAATGATTAAAAAATGTTATAGTGTGTCCATATCTCAAAATGTAATTGCAGTAAAATGCAAATATAAACTCGGCTGCAAAATAATACAGTACCTTTATTATTTCCATTTTTTTTTTTGTATTTCCGTATGGCAGCTTATCCACTGTACACAGGTGCTACAATCCACAGTGTTAGTGGAATGTGTACCTTATAATTGTATCTTATCATCCTCCTTTCCTACAGTCATTTCGTTACGGATAATTCTGCTTTTTGAATAAAGTTACAGATTTAAGTTTACCATACCAGATAGGAAGTGACACACCAACCAGCTCGAGCGAGACAACAATATGGATTAGTGTGAAAATATTCGGACGTTCTTCCCCCTTAGGATGTTTATTCTACGAGCTGGACGTCACTCACAGATATACACACATTGACAGTAATTTATGTACAGTACCGGCCACACCTCACAAGTTTTTATTTATATCAACAGGTGTGGCGGATGGCGGCTTACCTTGCTGGCTCCCACGCCCCTGTCTCTCCATACCCCTGCCTTCCCGCAGCCCTGCCTCCCCACACACCTGCCTTCCCACACCCCTTCCTCCTCACATGCCTGCCTCGCCCACACTCTTGCCTCTCCGCACCCGTACCTGAGCCCCGGGTAGCCAGCGAGGGACGAAGTAAAAGGGTCGGAGTATAAGACATCGCTACTTTCACCACCTCCACAACGCCAGGTAAGTACTTCACCTACACACATTTTTTTTTTTAGTGTGTGTGTGTGTGTGTGTGTGTGTGTGTGTGTGTGTGTGTGTGTGTGTGTGTGTGTGTGTTTGTGTGTGTGTGTGTGTGTGTGTGTGTGTGTGTGTGTGTGTGTGTGTTTAACTTCCCGTAGCACCAAAAGCTTAAATTTCACGCTTTCCTGACTAAGTGTTGCTTGTGCGGGCTGCGGTACACATTTCGTATATGAAGTTGTGTTTGGTTTAGGTAAAGTGACAGGCGAAACAGAGCAGGTGAAGTTGGTTTATTTGTGGTGTTCATAGGAGACGAGGGGGAGGATAGGGTGATGGGTGGAGTAGTGTAGGGTGAAGTTTGTGGTGTAAGTAAGGTGACGAGTGAGGCAGTGTGGGGTCAGGTTGTTTATGGTGTAGACAGGGTGACGGGTGATAGTGCGTGGATGAAGTTGTTTGTGGTGTTGATAAGGAGATGGATGAGACGGGTGAATCTTGTTTGTGGTGCAGGGAGGGTATGACAGTGTTCGATCTAGTTGTTTGTGATGTAAGTAAGGAGGACGGGTGACAGATTCAAGGTGAAATTGTTTGTGATGTACTGCAAGTGGGGTGATGGGTGATAAGCGTGTGGGTGAAGGTGTTAGGGTAGTACTTGTTGGGTGACGTTGGAGGCAGTGTGGGTTGACAGGGGTGCCGTAACAGGCCAGTGCCACCCGTCACCTGCCAATCCACACACCCTCCCTCCACTCAATACCGCAGTACTGATGCTGAATTGCTGTACACGGGGTAATGGTCAGGTTGTGGCTGTTGGTAGTGTGGGTTGTAAGTCGGAAGTTGTGAGGAAACGTAGTAGCCGAAGAAGAAAGTGGATTGATTTGGTAAGAGCGACTGTAAGAAAACGAAGTATGGAAGTTGATGAGGCTAGAGAACTGACGGAGATCGAGGTGGGTCAGTATTGTGGAATCAGGAGCTCATGACAAGGGTTGGCACTCTCAAAACTTTGTAGTCGATTGATTGGCTTTGTCTGGCAAGTGTATGTTACGGCCATCAATAGAAAGAAAGAAATGTGTAAATAGGTAGACTTGTGAGGTGGAGGCAGGATGTGTGAATGAGTGGCCCACTTCCCTGGACATGCTGTGTTAGTTATTCCTCGTTCATTATTTTTCTTTACATGTTTTTCTGTTCCCTGCCTAACCAACCCTAAGATGGGAAATAAAATAATGATGATGATGTGTATGGTATAGTTGTGACCGCGTGTTTGATCAGGGTTTGGTGTTATCCATGCCTTTTAAAACCACTGAAAGATTATGTCGCCAGGTTCTCAGAGTTTACACTTTTTAACCCATTTAAAATCAGTGTAGGCCATGTATGTATATGATTACTGAGGTTTGTGCCTGACGGGTCCTCCATATTACATTCTCGCAAAACTATACCCAAACGTAAGTACAGAAAAATGCTTTTCAGTATACCTGGTGAAATGAATCCCTTGACCCTGATGACATTCTTCTAATTTAGCTCGTGTCTCCAGACGCTTTAATTCGGCTCAGGATATACTGATGTGGAAGGGCTACGTACAAATTTAAGTATCCCTTCAATGCAAGAGCTCTTTCCAGTAAATAAATAAATAAATAAATAAGTCGCTATATAATCTGAAAGACGTCATCTGATTGAACATATTAAATACAAAGGGACATGTCTGAATTTTACAGGAGTAAATAACTTGGGATGGGGGCAGTACCTTATAAATTACAACATACTATGAACAATAGAACACCTAACACTTCAGACCTCTAACACAGCTTCTGGTTTCTTCTTTGATATAAATGATGCAAAAGGGGACTCTGTTTTCTGTAATAAATGTTCTCTATCCTGTCACCACCGTATACTCCCCGCCCGTCCCAGGCGAGATTAAGGAAGTGTGGTGGTGGTGGTGGAGGGAGTGTAATAATGCTGGTGGATTAGGAAGGGTCGTGGTGGTGCAGGAGGTGGAGACGGAGGAGGAGGAGTGATTGTGGTGGTGGAAGTGTGGTAGTAGTGGTGGGTTAGGAAGTGTGGTGGTGATGGTGGCGGCGGCGGTGGTGGTATGGGAGCGGTGGTGGATTGTCCTAATGATGATGGTGGTGGAGTTGATGGTGAAGTGTGGTGGTGGTGGTGATTGAAGAAGTGTGGTGTTAATAATGGCTTGTGGAGTGGTAGTTGTGGTAGTGGTGCAGGTCGTGTGGTAGCAGTGGTGGTGGTGGTAAGGACTAGTGGCTGTCGTGGTGGAAGTAGTGTGGTAGCGTGGTGGGAATGGCCTAGGAATTGGTGGCGGTGGTAGTAGTGGAAGTAGTGTGGTAGCAGTGGCAATGAAAGGGAGTAGTGGCCGTGGTATACAGTATGGTAGGGGTAGTCGAGATGGTGTTAAGTAGTGGCTGTGGTAGTAGTGTGATAGGAGTGGTGGCTGCGGTAGTGGTGGAAGTAATGTGGTAGGGGTAGTGGTAGTGGTGGAAGTAGCGTGGTAGTGGTGGAAGTAGTGTGGTAGGGGTAGTGGTAGTGGTGGAAGTAGCGTGGTAGGGGTAGTGGTAGTGGTGGAAGTAGTGTGGTAGTGGTGGAAGTAGCGTGGTAGGGGTAGTGGTAGTGGTGGAAGTAGCGTGGTAGTGGTGGAAGTAGTGTGGTAGGGGTAGTGGTAGTGGTGGAAGTAGTGTGGTAGGGGTAGTGGTGGAAATACTGTAGTGTGGTAGTGGTGTTATGGGCTACCTGCTGGAGGCGTCACTTGCAGGATGAAGGGGGGAGGGGGGACCTTTGGGAGAGCCGGAAATAGCGCTACGGGGGCTCGCTACCTAGTTTTTTTTTTTTTTCGTTTCATTCTAACTTGGTCTAAGCTTGCCATTTCTCCATCTTGAAAGCTGATCACGAAGTGCCGTGGAGAGGATGTAGTGCCGTCTCTCTCTCTCTCTCTCTCTCTCAACGTGTCCTAAACATGTACCTTGAATGCCGAGTTGTAGCAAGAGATTAACACTATGATGCCGGTCACGAAGAAGTGCCGTGGAAAGGATGTAAAGTCGTAACATTTATTTTTTATTAAGACACGTAAAGTAAGCTGCAAAAGTGCGAAAATCTGGGCCAAGTTAATGTGAAAAAGGTGTAGAATTATTGTGGGAAAAATGTGCTTACATGATGTCAGTATGAAGTGCTGTGTGGTATAGGTAAAATTACTCATATATTGTCACCATTTATTCATTTTTTTCATCAGTATATCTGTCAGAAAGATTACCTATGTATTGCATCATTTATTGTAAGTTATTTATTTACTTCATTTTTTAACCTGTGCAATGATAAACTATATAAAATCAATGTTAGGTGGGGTCTGGCGGGAAGGGAATAATGAGGAAACATAACATAAACCAGCCCAACCTAACCTAACCTGCCCTGACCTAACCTGACCCTCCCTGACCTGATTAATCCAGCCTAACTTAATCTAATCCTAGTGACATAACCTAGCTCAGCAAACTTAACGCTCAGGGAGAAAAGAGGTACCCAAATGAGTTACACTTGGGAAATTTGCCGTTGTTGAGAGGCGTTGCATAGCGTGGATGGCTTGGCGTGGTGTGGTGTTGCGGTGATCATCCAAAGACTAAATAAAGCTTACGCATGGAAGAAAATGCTTCCTTCGTCCATTTAGACATTGGCATAGTGTGACGTGGCGTTGGGAGGCGTGGAAGCCGTTGTATGGCCGGCGTGGATTCCGTGATGTGGCAGGTGAACCGTGGCGTGGCGTGGCGTTGCATCGCTGGCGTTGCACTCGGTGACATCAGTTGCAACATTGCAGGTTTCGACGACAACGAACCTTTGTAAATCAGAGTTCGAAGATCGCGAAACCTGAAGTGTCCAACAGTGTATCTTGCTAAGCGGCGGGATGGCTGGTTGAAGTGTGAGGATGGCTGTAGTGTGAGAATGGTTGGTTGAAGTGTGAGGATGGCTGGTTGAAGTGTGAGGATGGTTGGTTGAAGTGTGAGGATGGCTGGTTGAAGTGTGAGGGTGGTTGGTTGAAGTGTGAGGATGGCTGGTTGAAGTTTGAGGATGGCTGGTTGAAGTGTGAGGATGGCTGGTTGAAGTGTGAGGATGGCTGGTTGAAGTGTGAGGATGGCTGTAGTGTGAGAATGGTTGGTTGAAGTGTGAGGCTGGCTGGTTGAAGTGTGAGGATGGCTGGTTGGTTGAAGTGTGAGGATGGTTGAAGTGAGGATGGTTGGTTTAAGTGTGAGGATGGCTGGTTGAAGTAGTGAGGGTGGTTGGTTGAAGTGTGAGGATGGTTGGTTGAAGTGTGAGGATGGCTGGTTGAAGTGATGAGGGTGGTTGGTTGAAGTGTGACGATGGTTGGTTGAAATGTGAGGATGACTGGTTGAAGTTTGAGGATGGCTGGTTGAAGTGTGAGGATGGGTGGTTGAGGTGTGAGGGTGGTTGAAGTGTGAGGATGGGTGGTTGAAGTGTGAGGATGGTTGATTGAAGAGGTGGTGAGCCGGGATCCGGCTTGAGGTTTTCTCGTGGGTTGATTATGTTCCCTATGGACCCATCCTCAGCGATTTATTTTGCCTAAACATCTTAATACCCTCTTGAATGTAATTAATGTTGACCTGATATAAACCCCTTCAGTCCGATAACATATTTCTGTATTCTTGCCATCTCTAGACGATTTTCTTAAGATATGCGACGGAATGAATGAAG
Organism: Coenobita brevimanus; assembly: GCF_032717465.1. Taxonomy (NCBI): domain Eukaryota; kingdom Metazoa; phylum Arthropoda; class Malacostraca; order Decapoda; family Coenobitidae; genus Coenobita; species Coenobita brevimanus. The sequence continues at coordinate 62,584,734 of NC_136977.1, forward strand.
GCAAAAATGAAATGAAAATAGTGTCGGACTGAAGGGGGTAAAAAATATAACAGAAGAATAGTGGTGTGATAAGTAGAATGAATCGCTATGGAATAAGTGTTAACGAGGTCTCCCATACCAGTGGAATACGCTTCTCAAACTCCCTAGCACCTTTTCCTTAGCGATTTATTTTTGGATACGGCAGGTTAATATCAACGCGTACGTTATTTATGCTGAGTATCGTGGTATTTGAATGATTTGATTGGTATAGAATGGAATAGTGAGGAGTAATAAGCAAAATAAATCGCTTAGGAAGAGGTGTTAGGGAGCTTCCTCAGCTGACGGGAGTACTGGCTATGGAGAGGTCGTGTTCTTGTTGGTATCTAAACTTTCTTTGCACATCATCTTTATTTTTGTTGTTGCATATTGTACCTTACCGTCCTCATGCGTCTTATTTCTTTTTAATATGGACCTAGTTTGCGTTACTAAGGTTATTAACTCTCTTAGGACGGAATTGTTTTTAATTATTTGGCACCAGATGATTTTATTCAGCTGAGTGGTAATTCTGGTATCCTTAGCCCTCTCATATCAATAATACTAGGAGAATAAGCGGTGTGTGTGTGTGTGTGTGTGTGTGTGTGTGTGTGTGTGTGTGTGTGTGTCCATATTTGATCCCCTTGGCTTCCAACACGCCATACGGCACAAGACACGAAACGACGAGCTGACGACGATGGTGTAAATTATAAATGCGTGTGGTCAGTTGTCCGCGAGTCACGCCCACTTTTGTTCCCTTATTTTCGCCGTACACTGGGGACCCTCTACGCGTCATACCGCTGGGTGGGATGAGCTGAAATGTCGTCTGGGCATGACCGGTATGTCAGAGCAGGTCCATGTCTAGTTTGGTGTCAGTGCGTATCTCGGAGGCGAAGCTCGAATGGCCTCGGCAAGTCGGTAGGAGCAAGGGCGAGACAGTGTGACAGGGCCGCTAAGCTCTTATCTAATTCCGATCCAGGTAACTTCAGAGGATTATGTAATACTGAAACGTAAGAGCCAGCGAGCGTTAAGCTCTTCAGGCAAAATAAGTCGGCTATGAGGAGGTGTTATGACATCTCGAGCCAGTGAGAATCCGGTCCTTGAGGCGAGTGAATACAAGGCGAGTGTTGACGAGCGAGTGGGAGGATTTTTGTGGATCAGCGTGAGGTGGGTCAATCCTCTTGACATGAATCGGGGACTCCTTCACACCTCCTCCTTCGCGATTTATTTTGGATAAGGCTGGTTAGTATCAATTTGTATGCAATTTATGCTGAATATGGTGGTACTGGAATAATTTAAATGATACAGGAGAGTAGGGAATAATAAGCAAAATAAATCGCATAGGAAGAGGTGTTAGAGAGCTTCCTTGCTTTGAGAATACGGGTCTTTAACTTTTCCACCTGACACCAGACGATAATTAGGGAATAAATCTTCGTTCCGTATTCTCGCCAGGTAAACAGGCTGCCTAACACCTCTTCCTCAGCGATTTATTTTCCAAACTACTGAATAATGTCCCCTTGTTTGCTCAGTTAATGTCTTCTCAGTATCGACATAGATTGCATGCATAACACACAGGAATATTTTAACGGAGCAGAGTCATAAGTAAATAGGTAAGGAAAAGGTGTAAGCTTCCTAACCGTACTAAAATACTGCCCTTAGACCTCCCGAAAGTGTAATTACTGGTCGGGACAACTCTAGTATTGTATTCTAGTTGACACAGATTTATTAGGTGTGTCGTAGAGTCTTGAATGGGCCAACACCTACACCCAAAGAAGTGCTGTATTCCAGTTGACACGAAGTTATTACAGACGTGTGTCGTAGAGACCTGAAACTGTCAGCATCTACACCCAACACATACACCCAAAGGAGGGTTTTAGTTGACACAGATTTATTAGAGGTGTGTCGTAGAGTCCTAAAAGTGCCAACACCTACACCCAGAGGACGAAGTGTTTTAACCTCATGTTTTATGTCATTCTTGTTTCTTAATGACGATTTTATTCAGCGCAGATTTTTTTGGAAGTTGGGAGGTGTGAAAGGTTCCATTTTCCTCTTCACTTCATGAGGTCCCCCCAAGGCTGCATAAAATCGTGTGTAGTCAGGAAGAGTGATACAAATCTACCTGTAGTGGTAGGATGAGTGGTATAAATCTGCTTCCTCCTGGCGTTTCCCCCTGACATGAAACGGGAACTTAAAGGTAGCCGGCATGGGCTTGAGTGGACTATCGATCATTGTTAGTCCAATTCTTTAGCCTCTTCAGTGCCGCCACGTTTTTCATATTGTAGTCTTGTTGCTCTCGGATATTCTGCAGAGCTTGAGAGAGAGAGAGAGAGAGAGAGAGAGAGAGAGAGAGAGAGAGAGAGAGAGAGAGAGAGAGAGATGAAGAACTTACTTTCAACCCATCAGCCATAGGTCGTCAAGATGCCCTCTTTATTAATGACCTCCGCCAAGGAAGTTACGTTTTACCCCGCGTGGGTTGGTTTATATGTTTGTTTGTTTGTCTGTCTGTCAGTTAGCAGGATTACTAAAAATGGCATGAACGGAGTTTGATGAAATTTTGTGGAAGGGTGGGCCATGGGCCAAGGAAGAAATCAATTAATTTTGGGCCGGATCCGGATCCCGGATACTCAAAAAGATATGAACGGCTTTTGATGACATTTTGTGGCAGGGGAGGCCATGAGCCAAGGAAAAAATGATTAAATTTTGGGCCCGATCCAGAGTATCCTGAACTATATCTCCAAAAGTAATTGATGAATTTCAATGAAATTTTGTGGAAAGGTGAGCCATGGACCAAGAAGGAATTTGTTAAATTTTGGGGTGGATTCGGATCCGTATCCGGATCCTGTATCAACGGATCCTGATCGTGATCCTTTTTAATGGCAGTGACATTGGCGGAGGTATGCACTTTCTGAGCGCTTTCTAGTTTTTTTTTCCTGTTATAGTCCTTTTATTTTAACTTGGCCTAGATTTTCGTCTTTTTCCAATTTTTTCCATTTTTCTCAGTGGCTGGAAAAGAGAGTATTCCGGCTCCATATCCTTGCCAGAGCACTTCTTCGTGACTAGCGTTATATTTTAGCGGTAATATATTGTTACAAGGCTTTTAGGCGGAGAGATCACGATTTTAGGCCGGGTGAGAGTGAAAAGAGTATAGACGATTTTATTCAGCTTTAAAAGGTTAATGTGGGATTTACTCATATTTAACCCCTTCTTTTAAATAGCCTCTCATAATCTCATTATAACTACCTAGAGAGAGAGAGAGAGAGAGAGAGAGAGAGAGAGAGAAATACGACACCGGATTCAAGAGGTTAAAGCTAGAGCAGAAAGGTTGTGTTTAAAGAAAGTTTGCTTACTGTCTCTAATTGTCTTTCTATAGGAAGAGGATTCATGCAGCCCTGGGATACGTGAAGCTAAATGTAGAGTGATTTACACACACACACACACACACACACACACACACACACACACACACACACACACACCTGTACACATTCACACCTACACAGCATACACGAGCGCACATCCACAAGCGGATAAACAGCACTCGCCAAAAAACAGTCTGCCACCAAACTTAGACAGGAAGAGAGAAGTTAACACGTGTGTTTTGTACAAGGAGAGAGAGAGAGAGAGAGAGAGAGAGAGAGAGAGAGAGAGAGACTGGAGCAAATATGATACGAGCAGAGATGAAATGGGAAGTTTTTCATGTTGTGTGTTTATGTGTTAGAGAGAGAGAGAGAGAGAGAGAGAGAGAGAGAGAGAGAGAGAGAGAGAGAGAGAGACTGGAGCAAATATAAGCAATTATGGTGTGAGGGGAGATCAAGAGAAAAGTATGAAAAGTATAATCATGATTGCGAGGTAGGCAGAAAAAAAGGGGAGAACCAGGGTTAGGACTAGAATGGAGGAGGAGAACAGAAAACAAGATTGGATTAAAAAAAAAAAAAAGTATTGACACTGGGAGGATGGAGGAGAGGAGGGGAGGATAGAGGAAAGACAAGAACAAGGGAGAGGAGGAATAAGATATGATAGATTACCGAAGGGAGTTAGGGAACTTTGAGATCAGGAGGGACTAAAGTCTCCAAGAACGTTATTAAGTAGAGCTAAGGAATATACTGTATATATATATATATATATATATATATATATATATATATATATATATATATATATATATATATATATAAATTAGTGAGAATGTAAGGAATGACAAAATAGTACAAGAACTATAAAAGAAAAGTTAGTGAATCTTAGTTTAGTCAAATGACAGATATACTGTTACAGCCATTGGGGTGCGTGTTTAGTAGACAGCAGAGGGAACCAGATATCATACCATATTCCCAATCTTTCTCGATCGTAAGTTATGTGTGACGTTGCTTATTGTGTATTTATCTACACTGTTACAGCCACCAGACACTATACAGTCAAACCATAGTTACAGCTAAAGTGAGAAATACGGAAAAAAAAAAAGTGATTCCCGGTAGTTATTAATTGTTGCGGAGACCTGTTTATCGTACAGGTTGATAAAGATCATTTATGAAAACTCTGAAGATCTCAGTCTAACCATTTTGCAACGAGAAGTTTCCACGAAGGCAAATAAAATTGTCTGGTCGATACAAGAAACGTGTGAAAGATACCGTCAGGCTGCGTGTTCAAACAGTCCTACTGAGACAGAGAAACTTGCGAACGAGTGAGCAAAACCCGGGAAGCTTCGAACTTGGCCTCAGTCTCGCTCAGTAGCTCTCTCAACCTCCATCCCCCCGCCCTCCCTTCCCGTCTTATCTTTGCTACTTACTGTGCGAATCGTATCATCCCATATGAAAACAATTCACTTCATAACTGTTACACAATCACCACCAGATTTAGCAGGGAAGTAAAAATTTCGAGTCCCAAACCAGACCATCATCACAGTCAGTAGCACTCCTCCATATCCTCCTTCCTCCCCTCCCCTCCTTCCCCCTTCTTTCCCATCCCTTCCCTTCTCTTCCCTTCCCTTTCGTCACCTCGCTTCCTACCAGTCTTCCTGCCACCCAGTAAAGCAGTTCACATCGTAATTGTATTATGGTCACCACCGAACCTGACGAGAACCGAAGCTCCGAAACAAGTCTCCTAGAGTTAGCAGCATTCCTCCATTCCCTCCTCCTCTCTCTCTCTCTCTCTCTCGTCACCTCGCTTCCTCCCAGCCCACCCAATAAAACATATTTCGCATCGTAGCTGTTATAATAAAATCCCATGATGGAGTTTTATTGGCAGTCTCCCACCCCGTGTTGTCTGTCGGATGTGGCGGGGCCTCCCAGGGTCCCGCCCCAGTCCCCGTCCCATCTCCCTCAACCCCAATTTTGAAACTTTAAAACGTATTCACAATTTTCCTGGCGTGGAGGTGGTGCAGGGAGAGAAGGAAGGTAGGAGGAGGAGGGGGGATGATGGAGGGAGAGACGGAGGGACAGGAGGAGGGGGGGATGATAGAAAGAGAAGGTGGGAGGAGGAAGAGGGTAATGGAAGGAGAGAAAGAGGGGAGAGGGTGAGGAGGATGGAGATAAGGGAGAGAAAGAGGGGGGATAGGGTGAGAAGGAGGGAAATGAGAGAAAGAGGGAGGGATAGGATGAGGAGGAGGGAGATGAGAGTGAGAAAGAGAGAGGGAGAGAAAAAGAGATGAGAAGGCTTAATAAAGGGGTACAAAGGAGAGCAAATAACAACTTCCTTATTGGTCTTTTCGTGGCTGTTTGTGTAGGGAAGATATACTTAAGAAAATAATTTAGTGAGTCAGGAGCAGAAAAGCTGGAAGGAAGGGATAGGGAAGGAGGAGAGGAAAGAGAAATTAAGGAGAAAGGATAGGGGAGGAGAGGAGGGAAGAGAGGAATTAAGGAGAAAGGATAGTGAAGAGATGGAAGGATTGTTGGAAGGAAAGAATAAGAAGAAAGTTTAGGATGAAGGAGGGATGTTTCAGCTAATGGAGGGAGGGAAATGGAGAGAATGGAGGAGGGAGGGAAGTGGAGAGAATGGAGGAAGGAGGGAGGGAAATGGAGGAGGGAGGAGGAGAGAGGGAGGGAAATGGAGGAGGGAGGGAGGGAGATACGATCGGGCTTGCAGGAAAGCATAAAAAAAGAGTGAAAGAGGGAGGGAAACCGCGAAGGAAAAACTGGAGAGAGAGAGAGAGAGAGAGAGAGAGAGAGAGAGAGAGAGAGAGAGAGGTGATCGGCAAAGGTTGTGGGTGGGAGTTGGGGACGGAACTTTCCCACATCTTTCCCTTTTTTTCCCCACACACTCTTATAAGACAATCAGGAAAAGTTAGTGTCCCCTCCTACTTACCTTTCCTCTTACCCCTCTCTCCCTTCCCCCTCTCCTTCCCTCTTCCGCTTACCTCTTTCCCTTCCCCCCTCATCTCATCTCCCCTCCCCTTTTTCCCTTCCCCCTCCCCTCATCTCCTCTCTTTCCCTTACCTCCTCTCTTTCCCTTACCTCTTTCCCTTCCCCCTCCCCTCCCCTCCCCTCATCTCCCCTCCCCTCCCCTCCTCCCCTTACCTCTTTCCCTTCCCCCTCACCACCCCTTCCTCCCCTTACTTTCTCTCTCCCCTTCCTCCTTCCCTTACCTCCCCTCAATTCCCCTCTTTCCCCCTCCCCGCTCCCCTTTTTCCCTTCCCACTCACCTCCCCTTTTTCCCTTCCCACTCACCTCCCCTCTTTCCCTTCCCCCTCACCTCCCCTCTTTCCTCTCCCCCTCACCTCCCCTCTTTCCTCTCCCCCTCACCTCCCCTCTTTCCCTTCCCTCTCACCTCCCCCTTTCCCGTTCATCCTCCCTCTTTCCCCCTTCCCTCCCCTACTTCCCCTTCCCCCACCCTCCCCTCTCCTCTTTCCTCTCCCTATCACCTCCCCTCTTTCCACTCCTCCTCCATTTTTCCCACCACAGAACGGAGGCGAAGGAAATGACGCAGTGTTGACGGAAATAGTTAACTTCTTCACTCCCAGGACGCCTTCTGTTATTTTTATTATTAGTATTCGTATTCTTATTTTATTATTATTATTATTATTAGTGTTTTTGTTTTGTTTTTATTATTATTATTATTATTAGTGTTATTATTATTATTATTATTATTATTATTATTATTATTATTATTAACTTCGGGGGAACACCCATAGGTAAGGGGTTAAAAATAGTCGCAATCGTAGCAGTAGTAGTAGTAGTAGTAACGTAGTAGTAGTAGTAGTAGTAGTAATAGTAGTAGTAGTAGTGGTGGTGGTGGTGGTGGTGGTGGTGGTAGGCTCATCTGAAACATGAACCCTGTGGACAGCAGGCTTAGGTTTCCCTTCACCAGTCCAACATCCTCCCTTTGGGCGATAGGGAAGGAGTTGAGGGACGTTTGTATAACCCGGCAGTGGAATCGCCCCTTTAGATCGAGACCACCACGTGCAGGCGTCCCTCTCCAGCGCTAGTGTCCATTATTGGCGAAAGGTCTCCTCAGAATAATAAAAAATCATAATGTCAGCTCGAGGGGTTTTACTATATTTGTACTCCTACCCTCACCAGACGATTTTATTCAGCTGAGGAGGGAGTTTTCGAGCTGGAGGGGGAGGGGGGAGTTAGAGATAGCTCCCCTTAACCCCTTCAGTACCAGAGGGGTTTGGGGTGAGAAATGATGTCGTGCGGAGTTAGCCAGAAGTAAATGTGAAATGTGTTGGTGGTGAAGGTGTTAATATAGTCAGGTATATTAACGCTTGGCTGTTTGCATTTATAAAAGAGGGTTTGGTTGCCTCTCTCCCACCATGCTTTTTCATCACCCCCTCTCCTCTTTTCCTCCCCAGCACCTCTCTCTCCCTCCGCCATATCTCTCCTTTGCTCTCCCTCTTTCACCTCTCCCTCCCTCCCTCCCCCTCCACACCTCCCCCATCTCCCCCGCCCTCTCCACGCCCCCACCTGTCCCTCCCTCCACACTTTTTCTCTCATCTCCCCTCCCCACCCCGTTCTGCACTCCCCTTTCTCTCTTCTTTCTTCTCTCACCTACGTCTTTCTCCTCCAACCCCTATCTCTCTTACTTGTATCCTTCCATCCCGGTTTCTGTTCCATCCTGCTCTCATTCTTTTCCTGTCAGTATCTCGTCACTCCATTCATTGTTTTTCTCCTTCGTACTTTCTCCTGTCGTTCTGTATTCATCCTCTTTCCCCTTTCTTTCCTCCTCTCCTTCCTGCATTCTTTTCCTCCCCTCCCACTTTTTCTCACACTGCTCTCCTTCTCCCTTCCTCGTCTCCTGTTCTCCCCTATCTCTCATATTCACTGATTCTTCTTTTCCATCTCTTCTTCTCTCCCTCCCTCCTCCCTACTCCCTCTTTACTCCCGTTTCTTCCTTCCCTTCTGCGCTTTCTTCTCCCTCTCCCCTTCCCGACCTCGCATACTTACTCTCCTTCCTCTCCCTTTATCTCCTTCCCTCTCTACTTATCATTTCACCTCTCCTCTCTTCTTTTTCTCTTAGCTTCTCTCTTCCCTTCCCTGTTTCTCTACTTTTCCTCCTTTCCTTCCCCAGTCTCTTGTTCTCTCCCTGTGCTTCCTTTTCGGTTGCATATATCCTACTCCTAGCCTCCTTCCCCCTCCCCAACCCCCTCTTCTCTTCTTGTCTCCCCCTCCCCCACCTTCCTGTCCCCAGTCCGTCTCTTTCCCCTTCCCTCTTTCCCTCGCCCATTCCCTTACTCCTTCTTCACCCCTCCCCCCGTCTGTTCCACTCCCCCCTTTTTCTCTTCTTCCTCTTTTCCTCCTTCCTACCTTCATTTCTCCATTCCCTTCTTCCTTCCCTCGTCCATCTCTCCATTCCTTTCCTCCTTCCCTCCTCCATTTCTCCCACTCCTCTGTGCCCTTCCTTTCCTGCCCTCTCACCTTTCCTCCTCCTTAACTCCCCCTTCCTCCTCCTTAATTTCCCCTTCCCCTTCCCTACCCCCTTCCCCTTCGCTACTCCCTTCCCCTCCCTCCCTGCCTCCCGCTCGTACCCCCTTCCCCTCCCTTCCTACCTCCCCTCCCCAGCCCAGCCTCTCCCATCCAGTAAATGTTTTGGACTGTGCACAGACGGCCAGATACGGCGCGTTGAAGAAATACCCACTTTTAACACCGACCGCCATGTTTGCCCCAAGTTCACTGCTACGGGGGGGGGGGGATGACGCAAACAGGGGTCGGTGTGGTGGTTGTGGTAAATGCGGTGGTTGTAGGAGGTTTGGTAGTTCTGGTGGTTGCGATGGTTGTGCTAGGTGTGGCTCTGGTGGTGGTTGTGGTGGTTGTGGTGGTGGTGGTGGTAGATGCAGTGCTTGTGGTGGTGGTTGTGGTAGATGCAGTGGTTGTGGTGTTGTGGTAGTGTGATGGTGGTGATGCTAGTTGTGGTAGTGAAGGAGTGGTTGTGTTGTTATCATTGTGGTGGTCATGGTAGTTGTGGGAGCCGCGTGGTGGTGATAGTGATGGTGGTAATTGTGGTAATGATCATGAAAAGTATGAATGAAGGATGGAAATAATAGCATGAAAATAATAGTATGAGTGAAGGAAGGATGAAGAAAATAGGATGAAAGAATTATAGAAGAGGCTGCACGAGGGTAATGTATAGATAGAATTGTTGTGTTTGTAATGGGCTATTTGGTAGTGGAAATAAGTATGATAGTAGTAGTGTGTGGGGTAGGGTAGTGTGGTGAGGATTAGAGAGAGGGGGGAGGGGAGGGAGGGCGTACATCAGTTCTGATTCACTGTCCACTTGTTTACACACACACACACACACACACACACACACACACACACACACACACACACACACACACACACACACACACACACACACACACACACACACACACACGTCAGATAACACCAATCATAAAGAGTGAATTGGATTATGTAGATAAGAAAATTGAATTCTACCTCTTGAGTTTCCCCTCTTCTCCCCTCACTTCCTCTCCATCTGACCCCTCTTCTTCCTTTCTCCCCTCCCCTCCTCTCCTCTCCCCGCTTTTCCTGACCTTTGCTCCCCTCTCTTAAATGTTTCCTCCCTCTTAACACTCCATCCCTCTTCATATCCCCGCTGTGTAGTGTCTCCCTTTCCTCTATTCCTCCTCTTTACCATTGTCACATTTCCTCTTGCCTCAAATTTCTCCCCTCCTCTCCCCTCTCCTTAAAATCATCTCTTCTCCTTTCTTCCTTTTTCTCCCCATTCCTCCCCTTCTCTCACCATCCTTGTATTTTCCCCTCACTTTCCCTCTCTTCTCCTCTCACCTTCTCTCTCCCTCTTTTCTGTTTCTCCTCCTCTCTTACCCTCTCCTCCACTCCCACTTCATCTGTCACTTCCCTTCTCTTTCCTTCTCACCCTCCTTCTCCTCTTCTCATGATATTTGCTCCCTCTCAAGTTTCCCCTCCTCTTTTTCTCTTACTTCTCCCCTCTTTTCAGTCTCTCCTCTCCTCCCTCCTCTGCTCTCCCCGTCACCTTTTCTATCCCCACACTATCCTCCACTCTTTTTCTCCCTATCCATACCTTCCCCACATCTCAATTTCCTCCCCTATCCCTCTTCACCTCCCTCCCCCTTCCCATCCTAACCCTTCCTCTCCTCTCCCCTTCTTCATCCTCTCCTCTCCCACTTCTCATTTTAGTCTTCCTTTATTCTTACTCACACTTTACTTTCCTCCCCAACCCTCCTAAACTCTCATATCCCCTTCTTCTTATTTAAATCTTTCCTCCTTCTTCCCTTTCCCTCCTCTCCTTACCCTATTCTCTCTTCCCTCCTCCCTCTTCCATCCCTCCCCTCCCTTCCCCCTCACCTACGGCTCCCTTCGCTTCATTTTGACCTCTCTTTCACACCTCAATTCCTCTCTCTCTCTCTCTCTCTCTCTATTTCCTCATCGCCACACTCATAATTTATTCATCAAATGGGATAAAAATTTTGCCAGGCCCATAACATACATTTTCCTCCACTTTTCCCATTCATTTTCCTTCCATTTCCTGCATCTTCTTCCTGTTTTCTTCGTCTCTCTCTCTCTCTCTCTCTCTCTCTCTCTCACACACACACACACACACACACACACACACACACACACACACACACACACACACACCTTCATTCTCCCTTTTCAGGTTCTTGTTTCCTTGTCACTTTTCTTCCCTTCTCTTCTTTCTTTTTTCCTCACTCCTCTTTTTCTTCTTCCCGTCTTTCTTTCTCCTTCCCCACTTTCTTCCCCCTTCCCCTCTTTCTTCCTCCTTCCCTACCTTCTTCCTCCGACCTCCGCTTTCTTTCTCCATACCCACCTTCCTCCTTCCCCTCTTTCTTCCTCCTTCCCCTCTTTCTTCCTCCTTCCCCTCTTTCTTCCTCCTTCTCCTCTTTCTTCCTCCATCCTTCTTTCTTCCCATCATTCTTCCTCCTTCCCCTCTTTCTTCCTACTTCCCTTCGTTGTTCCTCCTTCCCCGCTTTCTTCCTCTTTCCCCTCTTTTTTCCTTCTTCCCCTCTTTCTTTCTCCTTCCCCTCCTTCTTCCTCCTCCTCTTTCTTTCTCCTCTTTCTTCTTCCCGTCTCTTCTCCGTCCCCTCTTTCTTCATCCTACCCTTCTTTCTTCCTCCTTCTCCTCTTTCTTCCTCCTTCCCCTTTTTCTTCCTACTTCCCTTCTTTCTTCCTCCTTCCCTTCTTCCTCCTTCCCCTCTTTTTTCCTCCTTCCCCCCTTTCTTCCTCCTTCCCCTCTTTCTTCCTCCTTCCCCTCTTTCTTCCTCCTTCCCCTCTTCCTCCTCCTTATTACCCTTATCCGTCCCTCATCTCCCCTTTTCTTCAGTCACCGCTTCTAATCAATAACTCCATTCTCTCTCTCTCTCTCTCTCTCTCTCTCTCTCTCTCTCTCTCTCTGTCTCTCTCTCTCTCTCTCATTTTCATCCATTTTGTCCCCACGTCTTAAATTATTTTCCACTTTCCCTTTCTGAATTTTCCTTATGTTTCCTTCCATTTATTTTCTTCATTGTACCTTTTATTCATTTTAATCCATTTTCTTCTTCACTCCTCTTATCCCCTCTTCATTTTTCTCATTCCATCTTTTGCTATTTCATCATCATCATCATCATCATCATCATCATTCATTCATTCTTTCAGTTGCCTTCCATCTTCCTTTCCTCCTGTCTTTACATCATCTCTTCCTACGTTTTAAGCTTATTCATTTCTATTTTTCACCCCGTAATTCTTTCATTCTCTTCCTTCCTCCTCCCTTCTCTCATCATCACCCTTATTTAACCTCCGTGGCCCCTTCCTTATTTCATATTTGTCTCTTTCTGTTTTTCTTACTCTTGCTTTCCATTATCCTCTCCTGCCCTTTTCATTCTCTCCTTTCCTTCTACTCCTTATTCTTATATTGAACTCCTCTCCTACCATCCCTCTTTCCATCCCCCTCTTCCCTCATCACCCTCATCTCCCCACTCCAGCATCCCACTTCAGTCACCTTTTCTCCCCTTTTCCCCATCCGCCTCATTAATCCCACCTTTTCCCCTTACCTGTAATCACCCTACCTCCCCGTCTTCCCCACCATGTACCCTTCCTCCCTCCCCCTCTTCCCCTCCCCATACACCAGCCTCCCCTCAGCTCCCTCTTCCCCACCATAGGCATCATACACCCCCCTCTTCCTTCCCCCACCATAGCCACTCCCGTCCTACTCCCCCTCTCCTCCCCATCCCAGCCTCCTTGTCCTCCTCCTCTTTTCCTCATCCCAGCCACCCTCTTCATGCCCCATCTCGTCCCATGCATCCCGTCTCTTCGTCATCCCCCTCCTCCTCCCCTCCTCCTCTACCCATCCAGCTTTTCCATCTTTCTCCCATCTTTCCTACCCTTATTTTCTCTCCCACTCTCCACTTTTCCCCACACATCCCTCTCTTCCTCCCGCCTCCCCACGTCTCTCTCTCTCTTCACCACCTTTTTTTTCTCCTGCCCTTCTCCATTCCATCCTTTCTCCCCATCCATATCCCTCTTTTCCCCACCTCTATTCTTTTCTTTCCTTCTCCCTCTCTTCCCCACCACAGCCACCCCCTTGCCTTTTCCCCCCTACCCTACTTCCATTCCTCATTTTCCACTCAAATTCCCCTTTAGCTCTTCTCAATCCTGGTGCAAATCCTCTTTCACTCTCATCAGGGCTCCGTCAACCAACCTCTCCCGGTTTTAGCCACGCCAACTCCCCGTCAATTTCCGCCTCCCCTCCCCTGTACCCCCACTCTCCTTACCCCTCGTCTGCCCCCACTCGCCCACTCTTCCTCTGCCCCCACTCCCCAAGCCTCCTTTACCCCCACTCTCTCCACCCCTGCCCAACCTCTACTCCCCCACCCCTGCATTACCCTCTCCACCCCTCACCCCTGCCTTCACCCCACTCGCCCACCCTGTGTCAGCTGCGTTTCCCTGTCAGTGCCCTTTCAGTACGATATCTGAAGCTGAATGAAATAATCTCTCGTCTGTCCCCCCTGCAACCCCTTCATAGTGAGACCTTTCTTAAACTGAATAAAATTGTCTTTCTCCTATCATCCACGTCTTCAATGAGAGGTCCTCCTTAAGCTGAGTAAAATCGTCTCAGTCAGTCTCTCGTGCAACCCCTCAGTGCGAGAAGCTTTAACCCTTTCAGTCCAATTACCTACTTTTCGTATAGGTGTAGTTATCGCCACACTCCTTTATTTAGCTAAGGAGGTCGCACCAGTAGTGAAGAGGTTAATGAAGACTACTTGTATATTCCGCTCCTGCCATTCTCAGTATTACCCAAAGGCTGAATAAAATCGTCTGGAGCTAGGAAAAACAGGAGTAAAAGGGCTAAGTTGCATGAAATCGTCTCTGTGTGTTTCATTCGTCAGCTGCCGTCCTGTTAACCTCTTGTTTGAGAGAGGATCTTTTGCCAGGCTTATATATTCGTGTGAGAGAGAGAGAATTGTTTTTCCTGCCTCTTTTCCATTGTCACTCTCTCTCGTAAAGTCCTTTCCCCATTCCCTCTTGCACGTCTTTCCTTACTTTATGATGATTTTTCCTTTCGTCTTATGTTGTCTTTATCTTCTTCAGTGTTAACTTTTTTCCGTGTCTTTCTTTCATTGCATTGTTGATTTAGTTCTGTTGCAACACAACTGGCCAAGTCTGGACGTGCTGAGTTTCAACCAAAGTCTAGTTATTCTGCAATCTGTTTAACCTTCTTCACTTTCCACCACTCACCGTCAATAATTCTCTTCACCAGTTAGCAGTGAAGCACACCTTCAAATCCCCAGCTTTCCTCCAGTTTGTCCTCAGTTCATGTCTCTTTCATCCGATAGTTTGTGTATTCCTTCTCTTTCGGTTGGTCTCATTTCGTTTTTCTGTCATCCTCACCATTTTCCGATAACCACATCGCCTGGACCATTTTCAACCTAACCTACATACCTTCTCACTTGCGGTCATGTTTAATTATTTGTTTTTTTTTGTTTATGCACTGTTTGTTTATCCTTCCTCACTTACCGTCACTCTCATTTGTCTGACACTTTCACCTCATATTCCGTCATCCACTTTGCTCTCTTCCGTCAAACTCTGGGTCGAGCCGCCTTCAATTATAAATAGTTTCATCTTTTGTGTCTGTCGTGTCTCTTGCAGTCTCCGTTCATATATCTGTCACTCGCTCCATTTTCTGTCAGCCACGTTGCAGGTTGCCGACAAATTCAGAGCGTAACCTTATTATTCTCCCTTACCTATCCGTCTGTCTTTCTGTCAATCCTGGATCATTTTTCTGTCACTCACTCAATTCTCCTTACATATCCGTCACGTCTGTCTGTCCTAGGTCATTTTTCTGTCATACTCATTTCTCCTTACATGTCCGTCACGTCTTTCTGTCAAGTCTTCGTTCATTTTTCTGGCACTCACTCATTTCTCCTTGCATCCGTCGCGTCTTTTTGTCAATCTTGGTTCATTTTTCTGTCACTCTCACTCATTTCTTCTTACATATCCGTCACATCTCTCAATCCTGAATCATTTTTCTGTCACTCGCTCATTCTTCCATCAGACACATCGCGTTCTCCCGTCATACAATTCGCTTGGCCCATCATCAGCTGCATATATTTTGTTTATGAATCCTTCACTCCCTGTCAGTCTCTGTTCGTGTGCTGTCATCCTCACCCGCTTTTTCAGTCAGCCATATCGTAATCTCGCGTCGGCTTCTCCTCTCCATCAGTATCGCTTCGTTATTCGTCAATCTCGCTTCATTTTTCCATCAACCCCTTCAGTTCCCCTTCATTTTCCATCAACCCCTTCAATTCCCCTTCATTTTCCATCAACCCCTTCAATTCCCCCTTCATAATCCATCAACTCCTTCAGTCCCCCTTCATATTCCATCACCCCCTTCAGTCCCCCTTCATATTCCATCACCCCCTTCAGTCCTCCTTTATATTCCATCACCCCCTTCAATCCCCCTTCATATTCCATCACCCCCTTCAATTCCCCTTCATTTTCCATGACTCCTGCTACTGCCAGACGATTTTTTTCAGCTCAGTCAAACCCCCCTGGTACGTCAGGGGCAAGTGAAGGCTGTACCCAACCCCTCCAGTTCAAAAAGTGATAAATAAAAATCGTGTAGAGGTGGCAAAGGTGAATTAGAAAAACGACTTTGCATTGACTGGATTACTTCACGTGTCTTTTTTCACCTTCGCGTATGTTTTTAGTCAGGCCTCTTCCTCCCTTCATTTTTTTTCCCCCCTTAATTCCTCTTCATTTTCCTATTAACTCACTTTTTTTTTTTTTGCGTCAGCCGCACTTCATTTTCGCGCCAGCACCACTTCATTATCTTAATCCACTTCTCTTTTTCCGTCAGCCCCACTTCATTATCTTCTCAACCCACTCCATTTTCGCGTCAGCCCTACTTCATCTCCGCGTCGGCCCCAGTTCATTTTTGCGTCATTCCCCCTTCATTTTCACAGCAAAAAACTTCATTTGCGTCAACCCCACTTCATTTTCGCGTCAGCCTCAATTCATTTTCGCGTCAGCTCCACTTCCACTTGATTTTCCAATTGCCCTATTTTCTTGTCCAGTTCGATGTTCATTTTTACCGTTCCTTTGTCTCATTCTGCTGTCAACTTTCACCTCATTTTTCGTCGTTCTCACTCTTTCTCCCTCTACCTTCCAACCCTTCAACCTTCAACCTGTAATCATTCTGCAATCAACCCCCTGTCATCTCTCTGTCAACACCCTGTCATCTCCCCATCAAACCCCCTGTCATCTCCCCATCAAACCCCCTGTCATCTCCCCGTCAACCCTGTCATCTCTCCGTTAACCCCCTGTCATCTCTTCGTCAACTCCCTGTCATCTCCCCGTCAACCCCCTGTCATCTCCCCGTCAACCTCATGTCACGTTCTCTCGACCTTTTCTTCCTCAACCTCCGTTCATTTCCGTCTGCCATACCGCATTTTCTGTCAACCCCACCTCATCTCCCCTCAACCCCACCTCATCTCCCCTCAACCCAACCTTTTTCCCCATCGACTCAACCTCATCCTCCCTCAGCCCAACCTCATTTCCCATCAACCTCACCTCATTTCCGTCAACTTCGCTTCATTCTTCTGTCATTCTCCCCCATTATTATCCTCTCTTCATTTTCCGTCAGCTTACACCCTTTTCCTTCAACCCCACTTCATTTTCCGTCATTCTCGTTTCAATCTCCCATCATTCTTCTGTCAGTTTATCGTTCCCCTTCATTCTGTCATTCTGTCATTCGTGCTATCATTCTCCTGTCAGTTTATCGTCAGCCCCACTTCATTCTGTCATTCTCCTGTCACTTTCCCCTCTACCCCACTTCATTCTATCATTCTCCTGTCACTCATTCTCTCACTTTATCGTCAGCTCCTCATTCTATCATTCTCCTGTCACTCATGCTGTCATTCTGCAGTTACTTTCCCCTCTACCCCACTTCATTCTTCCGTCACTTTTTCCATCAACCCGGCTTCATTTTCCGGTCACATTCCTGTTAACCTCCCGTCATTTCCCCTCAACCCCACCTCATTCACCTGTCACTTTCCCCTCAACCCCACCTCATTCACCTGTCACTTTCCCCTCAACCCCACCTCATTCACCTGTCACTTTCCCCTCAACCCCACTTCATTCACCTGTCACTTTCCCCTCAACCCCA
>NC_136977.1:62606821-62609321 GCF_032717465.1 Coenobita brevimanus
AGTCAGTACAGGTGTATCCAGGTATCTCGAAATGGACAGATCTTGAAATTGGCTCTAAAGTTATCTTGTTTTTTATTTATTTATTTATATTTTTTTGGAACAATCATACGGGGTTCAGGCCTTGGGTTCCTTCTTCCTTTGCATGAAAAGAAAAAGTGTTTCTCTGACAGCCTCTTCGCTCTAGTTCCGTTCAGTCAGTCTTAAGTTTCTCGTAAGTCAGTATGTGTAACTCCTTAGCAGGCATCTTACGCAGTCTTTACAATTTCTACCATTTTCCTCTACTGTTTGTACCATTTTCTTCTGTTTCTACCATTTTCTTCTACTGTTTCTACCATTTTCTTCTGTTTCTACCATTTTCTTCTACTGTTTCTACCATTTTCTTCTACTGTTTTTACCATTTTCTTCTACTGTTTCTACCATTTTCTTCTGTTTCTACCATTTTCTTCTGTTTCTACCATTTTCTTCTACTTTTTCTATCATTTTCTTCTACTGTTTCTACCATTTTCTTCTGTTTCTGCCATTTTCTTCTACTGTTTCTACCATTTCTGCCATTTTCTTTTACTGTTTCTACCATTTTCTTCTACTGTTTCTACCATTTTCCTTTACTGTTTCTACCATTTTCTTCTACTGTTTCTACCATTTTCTTCTGTTTCTGCCATTTTCTTCTACTGTTTCTACCATTTCTGCAATTTTCTTCTACTGTTTATACCATTTTCTTTAATTTTACGATTTTCTTCTACTATTCTACCATTTCTTCCATTTCTGCCAATTTCTTCTACTACTTCAACCATTTTCTTCTACTATTTCTACCATTTTCGTTTACCATTTCTACCATTTTCCCAGTAGATAAAGAATACGATCAACTCATTCTACCATTTTCCCAGTAAGTGAAGGCTATAATTACCCTCTCTACCGTATAACAGAGTCTCACCTCTGTCAGTATAATGGAAACTCAGCGTCTCACGTCTCTGCTATAATCCCTACATCTTAGTTCACGTCTTAGATCATTTCATTTTCTTTCGTTCATATTATTTAATTTTCTCGTAAACATTATAGAAGGGGTATGAATCTCCTTGGTATTCTTGTAATTAATCATTTTAATTTTTGCCCAGTTCCGTCCGCTTAGTTTATTAATGCAGTAGATAGGTCATAATAATAATAATAATAATAATAATAATAATAGTCATCCATCCATCCATCATTCAGTCCTACGTTGCCCCATGAGGAGCGTAGGAGCCCGGGGCTAGGCAGTTGGTCCTGACATTTAAGATGAGAGTGACCAGCCTCACTCATCCCTGAGTGGCATTACGTGAGCAATAAACCCCAACCACCCCTTGGATATAAACTTTCACCGGCTCAATTGGACTGGAGCGCAATAATTACCCACTAAACCACCAGGTGCCAAAATTGGTTATATGGTTACCACCCAGCGTAATAAATGGTTTCCTGATGTACAAGAAACCCATTTAGCTTGTAAATCAGTGTAGGGTCACCCACAGGCAGAAGGAAGAGGAAAGAATGAAGGAATGAAAGACGGAAGAGGGAGTGTAAAGTCACCCTTAGGCAGAAGGACGAGGAAAGAATGAAGGAAAGAAAGACAAGAGGATGGAAGGACAGAAGGATGGAGGAGAGGAAAGGGCAGACACCCGAGAGCAGCACTACATCGAGTGAGTGGATGATGAGCGCCCCCACCTACCACAAATAATAATAATAATAATAATAGTAATAATAATATAAATGAATAAATAAATAAATAAAATGTAATCAGCACAAGTTTGATAGTGTTTTCGAGTAAATCTAAATCCAAGGCGCCACATAACCCCAAAGGCCTTGTTCTGGGTAGCTAGGGGCACTTCGTAACATCTTTTCCTCTGCGATTTATTTTTCATGTCATACCTTTTTGCCCTTTTTCACTTTACTGAGGCGAGTTGTGTAGGTTTTAGAATGTATAAATATAATAGTAGAGGATATCAGGTGTACATACTAAATCGCCAAGAAAACGGTGTTACGACATCTCTGTTTTAGATCTTACAATTTGTGTTTCTTTTTGATGATAGGGATAAATTAATTGGTATATTGTGTACACCAGCCGACTGGAGAGAGAGAGAGAGAGAGAGAGAGAGAGAGAGAGAGAGAGAGAGAGAGAGAGTCGGGTTATATATAGGACGGAGTTAGAGTGTAGAGTAACTGAAGGAAGATAGGGTCAGGATATAGGAAGAGGAAGAGAGGAAAAATGAAGGTGTGGAGAGAAGAGGAGGAAGAAGGTGAGAGGAGAAGAGGAAGGAATGAGAGAAGGAAGATGAGGGAAGAAGAGGAAGGAGTGAGAGGAAGAGGAAGGTGTAAAGAAGAGTAGAAAGAAGAGATTGAAGATATGGAGAGAGGAAGAGGGAAGAGTTCAGAGGAAGAGGCAAATGGGTGGAGCAGAAGGTGTGGAAGAGGAAGAGGAGGAGGACAGAGAGGAGGAAGGTGTGGAGGGAGGAAATGGGAGAGAGTAGAGGAG
>NC_136977.1:62614321-62619321 GCF_032717465.1 Coenobita brevimanus
AATGCATGAATAAGCTAGGTAAGGAAATTGAAGAAGGTTGATTGCTTAAGTGAATGGATGAATGAGCGAGGTATGAAAATGGAAGAAGTTGATTGCCTAAGTGAATGGATGAATAAGCAAGGTAAGAAAATGGAAGACGGTGGATTGTTTGAGTGAGTGGATGCATAAGCAAGGTAAGGAAATTGAAGAAAGTGGCGTCTTGTTTAAGTGAATGGATGAATAAACGAGATAAGGGAAGTGAAGAAGCAGTGGAGTATTTGTCGAAGGATAGAGAAAAGATGGATGAAATATACACGGAAATGCACCTGGGAAGCGTTGCACCTTTTAATTAACTCTGCTCGCGGTGAAATTCTGTCCCAAAGCATTATGATAGTACGGGTTTGAGATGGCACGGAATACGGAAGGCCTGAATGATGAGTGAATGGATGTGTAGTGATAAGGGGTTGGATATGTAGTGATGAGGGAATGGATATGTAGTGATGAGGGAATGGATGTGTAATGATGAGGGATTGGATGTGTAGTGATGAGGGGTTGGATGTGTAGTGATGAGGGAATGGATGTGTAATGATGAGGGATTGGATGTGTAATGATGAGGGAATGGATGTGTAATGATGAGGGAATGGATGTGTAATGATGAGGGAATGGATGTGTAATGAAGGAATGGATGTGTAATGATGGGGGAATGGATGTGTAATGAAGGAATGGATGTGTAATGATGGGGGAATGGATGTGTAATGAAGGAATGGATGTGTAATGATGAGGGAATGGATGTGTCTCATTCCACAGGGCATTCTAATAATTCAACAGCTTAACTTTTCTATGCCTGTTCTTTGGATCCCTCTTCCGCTGTAGGTATGAGTGGGGAAGGAGGAATGATGAAGATGATAGTGATGATGATGGTGAGGATGATGATTATTTTGAGGGTAGATTTAATTGATTTAAAATATGAAAAGGAAATGAGATACTGCACAGAGACAGTGAGATTGATTATTAAGTATAGATAATGCATAGTGTCTGGTGCATTTAGTATATTGCGTTGGATGTGAGTATTGTTTAATTAGTGCAGATATATAACAGATGCAGCCAATTTTGTGTGTGTGTGTGTGTGTGTGTGTGTGTGTGTGTGTGTGTGTGTGTACAGTATAATACACATATAGTATTTCTTCCACAGTGCGTGGTGTAGTGTGTGAGGTATCAGGTTGGGTTAAGATTAAATGCAGAGGTAAATAGATGGAGATAAGGAGAGCCAGAATTTGAGAAAGAGATACTGGATAATGATAATGTATGAGGCTAGATGTGAGTTTTGATAAAGATATAGAGAGATACAACCAATATTAGAGATAATGTAGGGATATACTGAGATGATGAGAGAGAGAGAGTGTGAAAGGTGGGAATGTTGGTTAAGATGTAGATAGATAGATAAATAGATAGAACTAGTTTTAGAAGTGCTGTTGAAGTAGTATATAGATGTTGTAGTGGGAGGTTTGAATGTCGGTGAAGTTGTCAAGATAGATGGATGATAGATAGATAGATTGATAAATAGTTAATTTTTTTTTAGAGAATGTAGAGGTAGTGAGATTCGTAGTGTGAGTGTTGTAGGTGTGTGAAGTGTGAGTGTGAGTGTTGTAGGTGTGTGAAGTGTAAGTGTGAGTGATGTAGGTGTGTGAATTGTAAGTGTGAGTGATGTAGGTGTGTGAAGTGTAAGTGTGAGTGATGTAGGTGTGTGAAGTGTGAGTGATGTAGGTGTGTGAAGTGTAAGTGTGAGTGATGTAGGTGTGTGAAGTGTAAGTGTGAGTGATGTAGGTGTGTGAATTGTAAGTGTGAGTGATGTAGGTGTGTGAAGTGTGAGTGTTGTAGGGTGTGTGAAGTGTAAGTGTGAGTGATGTAGGTGTATGAAGTGTAAGTGTGAGTGATGTAGGTGTGTGAAGTGTAAGTGTGAGTGATGTAGGTGTGTGAAGTGTGAGTGATGTAGGTGTGTGAAGTGTAAGTGTGAGTGATGTAGGTGTGTGAAGTGTAAGTGTGAGTGATGTAGGTGTGTGAATTGTAAGTGTGAGTGATGTAGGTGTGTGAAGTGTGAGTGTTGTAGGGTGTGTGAAGTGTAAGTGTGAGTGATGTAGGTGTGTGAAGTGTAAGTGTGAGTGATGTAGGTGTGTGAAGTGTAAGTGTGAGTGATGTAGGTGTGTGAAGTGTAAGTGTGAGTGATGTAGGTGTGTGAAGTGTAAGTGTGAGTGATGTAGGTGTGTGAAGTGTAAGTGTGAGTGTTGTAGGGTGTGTGAAGTGTAAGTGTGAGTGATGTAGGTGTGTGAAGTGTAAGTGTGAGTGATGTAGGTGTGTGAAGTGTAAGTGTGAGTGATGTAGGTGTGTGAAGTGTAAGTGTGAGTGTTGTAGGTGTGTGAAGTGTAAGTGTGAGTGATGTAGGTGTGTGAAGTGTAAGTGTGAGTGATGTAGGTGTGTGAAGTGTAAGTGTGAGTGATGTAGGTGTGTGAAGTGTAAGTGTGAGTGATGTAGGTGTGTGAAGTGTAAGTGTGAGTGTTGTAGGTGTGTGAAGTGTAAGTGTGAGTGTTGTAGGTGTGTGAAGTGTAAGTGTGAGTGATGTAGGTGTGTGAAGTGTAAGTGTGAGTGATGTAGGTGTGTGAAGTGTAAGTGTGAGTGATGTAGGTGTGTGAAGTGTAAGTGTGAGTGTTGTAGGTGTGTGAAGTGTAAGTGTGAGTGATGTACAGTAGGTGTGTGAAGTGTAAGTGTGAGTGATGTAGGTGTGTGAAGTGTAAGTGTGAGTGATGTAGGTGTGTGAAGTGTAAGTGTGAGTGTTGTAGGTGTGTGAAGTGTAAGTGTGAGTGTTGTAGGTGTGTGAAGTGTAAGTGTGAGTGTTGTAGGTGTGTGAAGTGTAAGTGTGAGTGTTGTAGGTGTGTGAAGTGTAAGTGTGAGTGTTGTAGGTGTGTGAAGTGTAAGTGTGAGTGTTGTAGGTGTGTGAAGTGTAAGTGTGAGTGTTGTAGGTGTGTGAAGTGTAAGTGTGAGTGTTGTAGGTGTGTGAAGTGTAAGTGTGAGTGTTGTAGGTGTGTGAAGTGTAAGTGTGAGTGTTGTAGGTGTGTGTAGTTTCATGAGGCCTCGGGGACAGCCTGTCTCTCTCTCCCTCCCTCGTCTTCACTTATTGCATTCCCAGCCACTCACAGCCCCACCTCCCACCTCTGCATCCCCTCCTCCCTCCTCTCCTCTCCTCTCCTCTCCTCTCCCACTACACTCTTCTCTCCTCCCTCATCTCACTCTTCTCTCCTCTCTCTCCCCTCCTTCTCATTGCTCTTTCTGTCTCTTCTCTCTTTTCTCTCATCCTCCTCCCTCTTATTCTGATTTGTTTCGCTCTTCCCCCTCTTCATTCCTCCTCCTCCTCCTCCTCCTTTCATATTCTCTCTCTCTCTCTCTCTCTCTCTCTCTCTCTCTCTCTCTCTCTCTCTCTCTCTCTCTCTCTCTCTCATCATCCCTAGTCATCTCCTATTCTCCGTTTTCTGTCAGTTCATATCCTCATACCACCTCATCTCCTTTTCATCCTTCCTCATCTCTTTATAAGCCTAGTCATCTCAACCGCGCTCATTCCCTGCTTGACCTCATACCGCTCTCATTCCACTTCTTTTATCCCATTCATTCCATTCATTTTCCTTCACTTTCATTCTTCTTCACATTATGCCACTCATATTCGCTCTTCCATCGTTCCATTTCACTCATTCCTTCAGTTCATTCCTCTCATCCCTCTTCACCTCAGTCCACACATCTCTCACTTCATTCTGTTTCTCTTCCTCCTTCATTCCACTTACTTTCTCCACATCATTCCACTCATCTTACTTCATGTCCTTTCCTTTATCTTCCTTGGTTGTCATTCCACTTGTTTCATCTACTTCTTTTCTCCACTTCATTCCAGTCTCTTCAGTCACTCATTCCGCTTCTTTTCTCCACGTCATTCCACTCGATTTCCCTCATTCCACATCCCCCCGTCAATGTATTCCATTTCTCCCCTTCAGTTCATTCCACTTCCCCCTTTCAAATCATTCCACTCTCTCTCTCTCTCTCTCTCTCTCTCTCATTTAATTTTTTTTTTACAGCTACTTATCTCTTTCACCGGAGAGAGAGAGAGAGAGAGAGAGAGAGAGAGAGAGAGAGAGAGAGAGAGAGAGAATCAATTTATCTTCCTCACAGTTCATTGTATTTCTCATCATATAAGTCTCTCTCTCTCTCTCTCTCTCTCTCAGCGTATTATCTTTCCTCCACGTTTTTCCTCTTACTTTCTTTCCTGCTCTTTCATTTCTCCATTTCTTGTACCTTCGGTTTAATTACTTTTTCTTCCTCATTCTTCTCCCCCTCTTCCTCCTCTTTCTTCCCCTCTCTTCTCTTCCTCTTCTTCGCTTCTCCTCCTCTTCTTCCCTTCTCTTCCTTCTTCTCTCTGCTCTTCCACTCTCTTGCATCCTTTGCTTATCTTGCGGCATTGTTATCTTCGTCGTTCTTGTTTCATTGTCTTCGTAGTTTTTTCTGTCCAGTCGTCAAGATTGTATTTTCATCGTCATCATCATCATCATCATCATCATTTATCATCATCATCATTATCATCATCATCGTCATTTATAAGATCATCATCATCATCATCATCATCATCATCATCATTTATCATCAGCGGCATCATCATCATCATCATCATCATCATTGTCATCATCATCATCATTTATCATCATCGTCATTTATAAGATCATCATCATCGTCATCATCGTCATCATCAGTCATTCATAACCTCCTCCTCCTCCTCCATCACACACACACACACACACACACACACACACACACACACACACACACACACACACACACACACACACACACACACACACACACACACACACACACACACACACACACACACACACACACACACACACACACACACACACACACACACACACACACACACACACACACACACACACACACACACACACACACGGGGACCCTCTTATATCAGG
>NC_136977.1:62624321-62634321 GCF_032717465.1 Coenobita brevimanus
CACCACTCTTCTCCCCACCTCCTCCCCAACACCTCTCTCTTCTCCCCAACACCTCTCTCTTCTCCCCAACGCCTCTTTCCTCCCCACCTCCTCCTCCTCAACACCCCAGCACCTACCTCCCCAGCCGTCAAGTAGTCTTCTCGCCAGAACTAGAAGCGTCACTCGCCAGTCTGCGGGGAGAACGAAAGAGGAATTGAATTTTCTGTGTGTGTGTGTGTGTGTGTGTGTGTGTGTGTGTGTGTGTGTGTGTGTGTGTGTGGAGGATATAATGGTAATAGTTATCTTGCGTGTGTTATTTATTGATTGTTTGGATCCCACCCACTCCATTTATTATAAAGAGAATTAATGATTGTGATAAAGAAAATGATGGTGGTGGTGGTGACGATGATGATAATGATGATGGTGATTATGATGATGATGTTTGTGGCGGTGGTGGTGAGGTGTTTGTAGTAGTGGTGATGATGATGATGGTGGTGGTGACAAAGGGGGTGGTAGTAGTAATGATGATGAGGGTGCTGGTAGTGTGGTGGTGGTGGTAATAATGATGATGGTAGAGGTGGTTTTGTGTTGGGAGTAGTGATGATGATGATGATGATGATGATGGCAGTAGTAATAGCGATAATGATGATGATAATGATGGATTTACAGTTGAGCTCTGGAGTTTCTGGTAGTAAGGCTTGAAATACCAGTCTATGTAGATTGAGACGGAATATTTAAGCCACGTTAATTAAGAATATTTGAGCAACACTAATTCACCATTATCAGTTGGTTATAGTAGGCCATTTAGAGAGATTAATCAGACACACACCTCTTGTTATACCCCACACAATATACCACCGACTTCAGTATACCACGGACTTGTTATACCTTACACAATATACAACCGACTTCAGTATACCACGGAGTTCTGAATTCATCTCTAGGTGTCTATACTCTGTTCACTTTGGCGTAAATTTATTATCTTTCACTCTAGTCACGAAGAAGTGTTTTTTTGGGGGGAAAGATATTCAGTCGTAATGTTGTCTTTTTCTGCTGCTGATCCGTGAGAAATAAGCTACAAATGGACGAAAATCTCAGACAGTTTAAAGTGAATCTACTATAGTTTTGGAAAAGAGTGAATTTTTGGGTTGTAGTTGGTTATTAATAGATTCCGTAACACTTCTTCCTTAGCGATTTATTCCGCTTGCTACACCTGATTATCCTCTAGTTTGTTGTAGATTATGTTGATATAAAAGCGATATAAATGGAAGGAAATATTAAGGTCTACCGTACGCAGAATAAATCGCTTAAGAAAACGTGCTGCGTTCTCACCTGCGCTGCCTAGAATATGGCTGTTTGAGTTAAGTAACGTGTGTGTGTGTGTGTGTGTGTGTGTGTGTGTGTGTGTGTGTGTGACCGAGAGAGAGAGAGAGAGAGTACGAATAGTGCATGGCGGTATTGTCAGCACGGGTTTGCATCCTTGCACATTGTAAACTCTACCTTCATTCCACCGCACTAAGTCTCCTCACTCCACACCACGATTTTCACTCCACCTAACTAAGCCTCCACCACACCCCATACCACAACCCGCACACTGCATCCTCCTGTCAAATCCCCCGCCACCCGTCCCCCTCCCCACAACCTCTCCTCGTAACCCCACCCTTCAACGCCACCCCACTGCCCCACCTCATAACCCCCCCGAAACCACCCCCCTTCTTACAACCACACCGTTCCCAAACCCATTCACCAACACGCACTACTCAACACGATGTCTACCCTACACCTTCCCCTCAGCAGCCTACACTCCACCCATCCCCACCCTCAGCCAACCCCAGTCTCACAGCCACACTCTTCCTCATCCCAACCTGCACATCACTTCACACCACAGTACGCACACTGCACCCTCTTCTCAGCATCTTAAAACTCTCCTATCTCCCATAACCACACATTCCCTCTCTGCACTTCGTCTTCCATCACTCCCACACACCACTAACAAACCACCGCATCACTCCACTCCACAAACACACCTTTCCCCCTCCCGGTGCAACCGTACTCCACTTTCCCACAGCCAAACCTCTCCTAACCCCATGCCACCCCATCTAACCCCACAGCCACACCCCTCCATTCCACCCCACCCCACCTCCCCCCACAGCCACACCCCTCTCCATTCCACCCCACCCCACCTTCCCACAACCACACCTCTCCCCTCCCCATACCACCCCATTCCACCTCACCCCACCTCCCAACAACCACACCCCTCCCCTCCCCATCCCACCCCACCCCACCCCACGTCCCCACAGCCACATCCCTCCCCTGCCCTCACCACCCCATTCCACCCCACCCCACCTCCCCACAGCCACACCCCTTCACCCCCCACCACAGTAATCGCGGGACAGTGAACCATTGGGAGGCCCCGTCATGGTCCCCGTCTGTCAGGCCAAGAATGAAGACCAGATCCAATTTGTACGCCTCACTGCCCACGCATTTTTATCTCTATCAGAACCTCGAGAGTCACCCTTCCTTCCTCCCTCTCTCACTTACTCACTCACTCACAGCAGCTATCAGGCACGCTCGCTCACTTCCTTTTCTCTCGCTTTATTCTCTCTCTCTCTCTCTCTCATCGTTCGGTCTTGTCTTCCATACTTCATCTCATTTCTATCCTTCACCCTCCATTTTTTCCATTACCTTCATCTTTATATCTTTTTTTTATATTTCACTCCATCTGTCTTTTCCAAATTACCTCAGCCTTGTAACTCTATTGCATTCCTTCCTCATATTCCATCAACCCATTCCATTCCCTCTTGCTTCCTTGTCAATGCTGTATTCTTTTTCCCTCTTTTGTCCACTCGCTTCTCCCCTTTCACTTTGCCCTGGCCTCAAATTGCCCTCACTCCATCTTCAGTGCGCGATTTTAACAACAGATTTGCACTTGAATCTGGCGCTAATCACGAAGAAGTTTGATGCTGATCCTCATTAATAAGTGCCCTGGAGAGATGGGGACTCATGGCGTTATCTTCATCCTGCCATTGAGCAACGTGAAATAAGGCGGAAAAGGACGAAAATCTAGGTTAGGTTAAGGAGGTATAGTCCATCTGATTTCATTTTTTTCGGCCCCTCTCTCTCTCTCTCTCTCTCTCTCTCTCTCTCTCTCTCTCTCTCTCACATTTTCATCTTGTCGCTCACTGTCTTACACTCTCTCTCCTCTCTTTTCTCCCACGTTTTATCTCCTTCTCCGAAAGATGGAGGAAGGGAATGTTATCTCTCTTCTCTTTTTTTCCCTTTCCTACGGTATCATCTTTCTCATTTTACCTACACGACCAGCAGACGATTTCACTCAGCGATTTTGCTTACGTCTTGAAGTTTATAAAATCCTATATGTAAATCCTCCAGTGTGAATAATCCCCCTTTGGCAAATAAAGGGGGATAGGTGGTGAAAAAGAACGTCTTTGGGCAGAAGGGATTAAAGAATAAGTATCAGGAGGATTAGAGAGAGAGAGAGAGAGAGGTTTTGTGGGTAAGTTGATTGATATTAGAGTGAAATGATTGTTAGTAAGCCTCTGATTAACACAGTGGAGATAATGCTGCCCTGCTATTTCGTTCTGTCTTCTCATTTTCGCCTTTATAATTCTAACCAATGATAGAAATTAATGAGTGAAGTTAGGAAGACGATTCTTGTGCCTTGCTTGCATCCCTATTGAGTCTGTAGCATGGCTTTCTCCCCCACAGTTGTGTATGAGTCCAAAGCATGAGTTCTCTCCCTACAAGTGTTGCTGTGTTTCCTCCCCACAAGTGTGTTTGAAGGGAGTGTGTTGTTTTCTCCCCACAAGTGTGTATGCAGGGAGTGTTTGCTTGTGTATGAAAGGAGTGTATGCTGTGGCTGTTTATCCTGGAGAAGTGCCTGGTGGTGTAGTGGTTAGGACAGCCCAGTCGGAGTAATGGCCTTGTATAGTGAGTCCCTGAGAGGTGACTGGAGGGGTTTTGATCAGCTAATGCCAACAGGGGAAGTAGAATGATCATCAACCTTTAAGTGAGCTACGGTAGACTAGCCTCGGACCCTTACGTTTGTGGGTTAAAATTTGCTATTGCGAAGGCTTGATGGAGGAGTGAATGTAAGTGTGGCCCATTTTAGTGATATCAGTTCGGTACCGTAATATCCAACGCAGAAAGCTGAGGTGGAGTGTTGATGATTGATAATGATTGGTTGATTGATTGATTGATGATCATGTTGGTGATGATTGATGACGGTCTTGATGATGATTGGTTGATTTATTGATTGATGATGGTGATGATTGATGCTTATGATGACTGAATGCTGATCATGGTGATGGTGATGATGATGATTGATTGATTGATTGATTGATGACGACGAAGACGATTGTTTGCTCCCTTCTCTTGGCGCCTCTCCAATCGAATGCATTTCCGTCCCTTATCGCATCTGGGATTGTATTTATCCAGGATCGTAACAGAAACTCAACGATACACAAATCTCCCAAGAAACTACTATCAGAAATCGTTTTGGACTTCGTATAAGTTTAATATTCACTTTAGTTTCATTGTGTGAGTGGATGGTAGCTGTACGGGTGAAGGTAAAAAACACAAACAAGATATACGCAGCTTAAGCCTTTGAGACTGTTGAAGTGTTTTGATTTGTACTCTTACTATCTCCAGACGATTTTTCTTCAGGTAAGGGGAGGCTGGTCGAGCTGGAGGGGTTAGATACAGCCTTCATTAACCCCTTCACTTCACCAGGGGGTTCTCTCAGTTGAATAAAATCGTCTGGTAGAAGAATTAATGATTAAAAAGGGGGAGTCACTTAGATTTGATGAGTTAGTTCAAGAAATATGTAATTAAGTGCATTTCTTGCGTCTCTCTCTCTCTCTCTCTCTCTCTCTCTCTCTCTCTCTCTCTCTCTCCTCGTCTGTCACCTTTCACGTCACCTTCTGAGTGTCTTCTGTCTCTCCTCTTCTGTCACCTTTCACATCATCCATCATCTTCTTCTGTCACATTCTGTTTACATCTTCTCTCATCTTTTTCTCCATCCTTTCCACCCCTCATCTTCACTCCTCTTTTTACATGTGTCATCTTTTTTTCTTATGTATTGTATCACGCCTTATGTCACTTCTCATGTATCACTTCATCCCTCACGTCTTTTCTATCACGTCTCTTTCTCTTGCCCTGCTTCTCTCACTTCTCTTCTCTCATCCCCTGTTCTGTCACCTCTCTTCTTTCATTCCTCTTGTCACCCCCATTCTTTCACTTTTATCACCCTGCTATCACCTCAGCTTTCACCCGCTCCTCACGTATTTCATCCCTCCCTTCACGTCTCTGTTTTTTTTTTTTTTTTTGTCATCCCACTTCTTTCACGTCTCTTCATTCCTCTTCTTTCGCGTCTTTCACCCATTCTTTCACTCTCACCTTTATCTTTCTCCCCTCTTTATCTTTCTCTCCTCATCTTTCCCCCCTCATCTTCCTCCGCACTTCTCACCCCTTCATCTTCCTCGTCACTCTACCCATCTTACCCCCCCCCCCGACTTCTTTCACCCCTTGTCTCTCCCCACTTCTATCCTCATCTTCCCCCCACCTCTTTCCCCCTTCATCTTCCTCCCCACTTCTCTCCCCCTCAACTGTCTCCCCACTTCCCTCCCCGCATCTTTCTTCCCACTTCTCTCCCCCTTATCTTTCTCCCCACTTCGCTCCCCCGCATGTATCTCCCCACTTCGATCCCCCTCATCTTTCTCCCCACTTCTTTCACCCCTCGTCTTCCTCCCCACTTCTTTCACCCCTCGTCTTCCTCCCCACTTCTTTCACCCCTCGTCTTCCTCCCCATTTCTTTCACCTCTCCTCTTTCACCTTTATCATTAAATTTCTCTCTCTCTCTCTCTCTCTCTCTCTCTCTCTCTCTCTCTCTCTCTCTCTCTCTCATTTTTTCTTATACTCCACCTCTCCACCCTTTCCATTCCCACCATCATGTTCCCTTTTCACCCACTAACGCCCCCTCCCCCCCCCTCTCCCAGCTAAGGTCAGAGTAGGTCAAACCCCCCCACCCCCGCCCCCCCCTGCCAGCATGACCTCGATCCCTAGGAGCCTCAGAAAAGGTCATGTGTCACGTTTTGTTGATTTTCGTCTTTTTCACTTTTTTCAGTCCATTTTTTGAGGTGGAGAAGATTGTGTAAGTGTCGTGAGAGAGAGAGAGAATGTTTGTGTGTGCGTGTGTGTGTGTGAGAGAGAGAGAGAGAGAGAGAGAGAGAGAGAGAGAGAGAGAGAGAGAGAGAGAGAGAGAGAGCATGTGGTGAAGAGGAGGCAGGTGAGTGTTGCAGGTGTAATGGGTCCTGATTACTCTCTCTCTGCCCCTTGACTGTTTTATTTAGCAAAGGAGATGGCTCTTGTGGTGGGGAGGTGAGAAAAAGTCTTCATAAACCCATTAAGTACGATGACTCCTGTAATATTTTTCATTTGGTGAAGCTGGATGAGTGTATTGAGCTTGAGAAAAAGACAGGTGAGCGCGTGAGCCAGGTGTAATTAGTCGACAGGTGAGGCAGGTATAATTAAGAGTAACTAGGTGAGTGAATGAGACAGTGAGAGGGTGAGCCAGGTGTAATGAGTAAACAGGTGAGGCAGGTATAATTAAGAGTAACCAGGTGAGTGAATGAGGCAGGTGAGAGAGCGAGTCACGTGTAATAAGTAAGCAGGTGAGGAAGGTATAATTTAAAAGTAGTTAGGTGAGTGAATGAGACAGTGAGAGGGTGAGCCAGGTGTAATGAGTTGACAGGTGAGGCAGTTGTAATTAAGAGTAACTGAGTGAGTGAATGAGGCATGTGAGAGGGTGAGCCAGGTGTAATGAGTAGACAGGTGAGGCAGGTGCAATTAAGAGTAGCCAGGTGAGTGAATGAGACAGGTGTTTAGGGAGGAAGCAGGTGTGACGATGAGGCAGGTGTATTTAGCAGGAGACAGGCCAAGAAGTGAGAAGGTGGAAGATACTGATGGTGAAGTTAAGGACTATAGATGGTAGCAGGGTTTGGAACAGAATGAGGGCAGGATAGGGCAGGGCAGGGCAAGACAGAATAGAGCAGGACAGGAGAGTACAGAGTTGGGCAGGGCAGGGCATTGAGGAACATAAGTGGGTGAGGGTTGGATAGGGTGACATAGTTCAGAGTAGGAATAGGGTAGGGGGGAAAAAAAGTGATGTGAAATGGAGTGAAGGTTGAGTAAAGCAGAGAAGAGACTAGAACAGGATAGCAGTGGGTAGAAGAATATGAAATAGGGTTGATTGATTGAATATAAGTAAAGTCTAGCGGCGCAACATGAAGTCGGGAATGGTAGTTGACATGGCGAGTGTAGATTATCAATATTCCGCACCATTCTTAAAAAAAAAAAAGAAATGTGCACCAAAACTGGGTTACCTTGGAAACTGTGGACCCTTTCAGTCCGCTTACGTGTTTTTTTTATTGTATTGTTACGGCCAAACGATGTAACAGAACCAAGGAGAGACCCAGGTAGTGAAGAGGGTGGATTGAAACTTGTATATACCTTACTTCCTCGAGTTCGAAAAATTGACCCAAAAGTGAATATAATCGCATAGAAATTACACAAAATACGGAATAAAATCGCTTAGAAATTGCACAAAATAGGATTGGAGACATTACGGCTATTGGGAAGGTAATGGGTGGCTTTTAAGTGGCTGTCCTCAAAATTTGCCGCCACATTCCTGAAAAAATAGCCCAAAGACGCCAAATTGATCACCAGAATGGGTAATTGGGGAAATTTTTAAAGCTACAGCGAACCCACGCATATCGCTTGAAAGGATATGGAAATTCAGGAGGTGTTAACTGGCTTTCTCTCAAAATTTCAGAGTGTGGAACAATGTGAAGTTAGTGGGATGACAAACTTCCTCTTTAAGCAAAAATAACACTAGAAAGCTGCTGTCTCGAATGCGTTTCTGAGATTCAAGTTTGGACGTCTGTAACTTGATATTTTATTTATTTTATTTATCCCTTCTTTAGTAAAGGGTGTGTCATGCTGTGTAAAATCTTTCCATGGTAAATAAGAAACTTCCTTGGGCTGAGGAGTACAGAGGAATACAAAGAACAGCAAACAGCAATAGACCTAATGTTCCTTTGAGGGCAGTTTGTTACAGAAAAGACTATCACTACGACATCTAATTTTCTGAGGTGGAGTTGAGGTTAGGAAAGCAAGAAGGGTAATAGTAAGGTGTGGTGGTGAGATAGGTGGGGTGGTGAGGCAGATGTGGTGGTGTATCAGGTGTGGTGGTGAGGCAGGTGTGGTGGTGCGTAGGTGTGGTGGTGCGTAGGTGTGGTGGTGAGATAGGTGTGATGTGTCAGGTGTGGTGGTGAGGCAGGTGTGGTAGTGAGACAGGTGAACGAGTGAGACTGGCGAGGCAGGTGGGGAGGAGGTGATGGTGGAGAGGTAGAAGAGTCCAGGTGGTGTCTCTTAGGTGACGTTGTTAAGGCGACACACACACACACACACACACACACACACACACACACACACACACACACACACACACACACACACACACACACACACACACACACACACACACACACACACACACACACACACACACACACACACACACACACACACACACACACACACACACACACACACACACACACACACACACACACACACACACACACACACACACACACACACACACACACACACAGGTGAACATAAACTCACACGTATTACCCACAAACGTTAGAGTATACATATTTGTCAGCAACCATATTTACACATATACTGGTATTTGTAAGAGCTGAAAGACTTAGTTTCTCTCTCTCTCTCTCTCTCTCTCAACTGTACTGATATCCCTTTCTTAATTACCTATCATATAGAGCTTATTAGTAAATGCCTTGAGAACCTGTTGTTAATCTCATCTGTTTAATCACAATAACTCCTTCTGCTGTCATTATCATCATCATCATCATCATCATCTTTTCCACCACCATCGTTACCATAGTCATTACCACCATTACCATCATTATTTCCACCACTCATTCCACCATTACCACACCAGTACCACCACAACTACTGCATGTGTAACCACTCACATATCCCATCATCCTGTTCACCACAACTACCACCATCCAAGAACATATATCACCACCACCACCACTGAATTCATCACCACCAGCATCACTGTTACTGCCATGATCTATACTCCTTCACCACATTCACCACTACCAGGATCATCACTACTGCCACCACTATCACCACCATGATCATTACTGATTTATCACCACTTCAGCACCACCACTACCACCATCACTGATTCCGCCTCTGTTACCACGACTACTACCACCACCACGTGCATCACTAATTCCACCACCTCCACCAGCACCACTCACATTCACCACCACCTTCGTCACCATCACCATCAAAACCACTGCCCCGTCATCACTATTATCACCACCACTATCACCACCATCAGAATCACTAGCTTATCATCACTATTATCACCATCACCACCACCACCACTATTACTAATTCTACCATCACCACCACCACCATCACCACCACTACCACTTACTACCACTACACTACAGCTATTACCTTACTACCAACATCACCGCTACCTATCGCCACCATCTCCACCACCATCACTACCACCACCAGCAGCCTGCCTCCACCACTACCCCCACCCCAGCCACCAAAATCGAAGAGGCTTGATTGTTGTCGCGGAGGAGGAGGAGGAGGAGGAGGAGGAGGAGGATATGGTCGACTGGAAGGAGGAGGAGGAGGAGGAAATGGTCGACTGGAAAGGGTGAAGGAAAAGGGAAAGAGTGGAGGAAAGAGAAAGAGGTGGAAAGAAAAGAAAGAGAAAAGGGAAATTGAGTGAAAGGAAGGGAAGTTGTGCGGGAAAAGGAAAGGGGAAAGGGAGAAGGAAGAGGAAGGGGAAATGTTAAGGAAAGGAGAGGAGAGGGAGGAAAGAGAAGTAGAGAAGGACAAGGAGAAGAAAGGAAGCCAAGCGAGGAGGAAAGAGGAAAATGGA
>NC_136977.1:62644321-62649321 GCF_032717465.1 Coenobita brevimanus
TCTCCAAATCCATGTAGGCCACATACAACTTTCCCTTCTCTAGAATCTTTTCCACTATAGACCTAAGAATGAATATCTGATCTTCACAGCCTCTTCCCTTCCTAAAACCTCCCTTTTCTTCTCCAACCAATTCCTCTATTATTCCCTTAACTCTGCCAGTAAGTATCCTACCATATACTTTTCCTGCTGCACTAAGAAGACACATGTCCCTATGATTACCACACACTTCTTTTTCCCCTTTTCGTTTTTACAGGGGAGTAATTATACAGGACTTTCAATCCTCCGGGTCACTACGTTCCTCCCAGGCCAATCTGCACATCTTCCATACCCATTTTTCTACTATCTCTCCCCCTCATGCTTCAGCATTTCACCACACACTCCATCATTTCCTGGGGGTTTCACTATTTTACCTTTCTTCATTGCATCCGCTACTTCCATCCTACTGATTTCTTCCTCTCTTTTCTCCCCCCTCCTTCTCCCAGCCACTTAAACGCACATTACTTTCACTCTTTATGTTTAACTTCCTTAAAGTGTTCTCTTCATCTGCTCACTTTTTCTCCCTTCTCCACTAGCAATCTACCATTTTTATCTTTCACTTTCCAACTAACATCTTTATCACTCTGTCTGGCTCTCTTTACCTCTTTCCAGAACATTTTCTTACATTCCCTCCACTTTACACTCAAATTCCTGCCAAATTCCTCATCCACTCTCTTCTTACTCTCTCTTACTAATCTTTTCACCACTCTCTACCTCTCTACATACAGTTCTTTCTTCCATCTCTCAACTTCTTCCACGCCCCTGTTTCTCACCCACTCACTATATGCTTTCTTCTTTGTGCCAAAGCCTGTCTCACCTCTTCATTCCACCATGCTTTTCCTTGCATCCCTTTTCGGCGTCTCTTCACCCCACACACCACCTCACATGCTGCACAGATTTCTTCTGTGAATATCTTGCACACGCCTCACATGTTGCCCTTCTGCTCCAAATCATAATTACCCAGTCACTCCTCGACTTCTGTCATATATTCTTCCTCTTTTTGCATCCTCTTGCAACCTTCTACCCTCCTTGTATGGACTACTTCCTGCTTCCCTCCCTCCGTTTATTCCTCCGTTGCATTTGAACCATGACATTCACCACTATCAAGTGGTGGTCAGAAAGTCCTCTCCCCCAGCCTCTGTATGCTCTTGCATCTATTACACACCTCATTCTGTCACCCACACACACACACATAATCAGTCATTGCCTTCCGTTCATTCAGTTCACCATCCACACTTCTCATCACTCACTATGTATACCTGTGGATCATTTTGTGCCCAAATGAGGTATTGGCTATCACCAACCCCCTCCCCGCACAAATGTCCCCTAGAGCACTGCCATTCTCATCCACATCTGCAGGCACACCCCACCCACCAACTACTTCATCCACCTTCACATTCCATACCTTTCCATTCAATTAGAAACACTCTCTCATTCCTATCAAACTTTTCCATGCACGTTTCCACATTTGCCCAGAACTCTTCTTTCATTCTGCATGCACGATCTTGCGTTGGCGCATAAATACACAGTCGCCCACATTTGTAGTCGTCCTTTCAATCTTACCACACAATCCTTGAGCTAACTGATCCATACTCCCTCATATTCTCCTTCCATCTCTTGCACACTACAGTACTTACTCCTTCTTTTGCCCTCCCATTCTCACCCACTTCCGCGTATTTACCCCATCCATACTCCCACTCTCTCACACTCTCACCTACCATTTCGTCTCAGTCATTCCACATATGTCCACTTTTGCACCCTCAAGCACCTGGCCTGTCTCTCTCTCGTGCATCTCATCTTTCACACCCCTTACATTATGTCACAAGGAGGAGGAGGAAAGGCAGGAAGAGGCAAGGAGGGGCAAGGAAGGACAGTACACAAGGAAGGGTAGGGAAGGGCAAGGAAGGGTGGGAAACAAGGAAAGGGTGAAAGAAGGGCAAGGATGGGCAGGACACAAAGAAGGGCAGGGAAGGGCGGGAGGGACAGAAGGAGCAGGAAAGCTATTACGTGAGGCTCCCTGGATAATAACTGATCTCGCTCCACTCTCCCCGCTCTCTCTCTCTCTCTCTCTCTCTCTCTCTCTTTCTCTCTCTCTCATATTTCCTTCTCCATCATGCCTCCATCAATCTCAATTTTTTCTTCCTTCATCACTACCTTTCATCCCTCCTCCTCCTCCATTTTCCTCATCCCTCCCTCCACCATATTCCCTTCTTTCCTCCACCATGTTCCCCCCCCTTCCTCCACCATATTCTCTCCTTTCTCCACCATTTTTTTTTCCTCCACTAGCTCTCATTTTTTCTTCTTCCTCCAACGCTTTCCTACCCCCTCCATTTCTTCTTTTCCTCCCTCCATCACTATTTTCCCTCCCCTTTTCCTCCCTCCAGCATCTGCCCCTCATCTCCCCAACATGTTTCCTCCCTTCTCCACCATTTTCCCTCCCCTCTCCACCATTTTCCCTCCCTTCTCCACCATTTTTCCTCCCTCCTCCACCATTTTTCCTCCCTTCTCCACCATTTTCCCTCCCCTCTCCACCATTTTCCCTCCATTATTTTTCCTGTTTACTCCATCTTTTCGTTCCTCCTCCCACGACTCTTCCTCCATGGTATTCTTTCCGTACTCCACCATTTTCCCTTCCTTGCTTCATCCCTCCATCATTTTCCTTCTCCCTCCAGTATCCTCCTCCACCATTTATCCTTCCTTCACGATTTCTCCACCTTTCATCCATCATTTTCCTCCTCTCTCCATTTTTCCCCCCCATCTAGCACTGTATTCCTTCCCACCGCCAAGATTTTCCGTTTCGTCTTCTCCTCTCCACCACATTGCCTTCATCCACAATTTCTCTCTCCCTCCACCATTTTCTCTCCACCATTTCCCTCCCTCCTTCATTTTCTCCCACCACCGTCTTTCGCCCCATCACCATCTTCCCTCCATCATTTTCACTATTTTCCCTCCCTCCCACAATTTTCACCACCATATTCCTTCTCTCATCACTATTCTCCACCATTTTCCCTCCCTCATCAATATTCTCCACCATTTTCCCTCCCTTCACAATTATCACCACCATTTTCCTTCTCTCACCAATATTCTCCACCATTTTCCCTCCCTTATCAATATTCTCCACAATCTTTCCTCCACACTGTTTTCCCTCTCTACCATTTCCCCCTCCCTTCAGCATTTTCCCTCTTTCCTCCACCATTTTTCTTCCGCCATTCTCCTTTCTCCACCACTCTCCCTCCTTTCTCCACCGCTCTCCCTCCTTCCTCCACCATTTTCCTTTCTCCACCGCGCTCCCTCCTTTCTTCACCACTTTTCTCCATCGCTCTCCTTCCTCCACCACTTCTCTCCACCAGCGCTAAGCCTGTTAAAACAAAAGGTGTACTCAAGTGGTGGGGAGTGCCGGGATGTCAACACAGGTGGGGACAAAGGGTGCGTTGAGTGCGTGGTGGTGGTCTGGGCAGGGCTAGCGTGAATTGTGGCGAGCTGGAGTGAGTTAGGGTGGAAGCAGGTGCGTTAGAGTGAGTTAGGGTGGATACAGGTGCGTTAGAGTGAGTTAGGGTGGATGCAAGTGATTTAGGGTGAATACAGGTGCGTTAGAATGAGTTAGGGTGGATACAGGTGCGTTAGGGTGAGTTAGAGTGAATACAGGTGCGTTAGAGTGAGTTAGGGCGGATACAGGTGCGTTAGGGTGATTTAGAGTGAATACAGGTGCGTTAAAGGATGTTGGATACAGGTGCGTTAGAGTGAGTTAGGGTGGAGACAGGTGCGTTAGGGTGTATAGAATGTGTTAGAGTGCGTGGGCTAAGGTTGAGTAGGGTGCGTTGTGAGGAATTAGCCTGAATGGAGACAGTTGTGTAAGGGTGCGGTAGAGTGGTTGTTATTGCGTTAGGCTGTGTTAGTGTGGGTGTTGTAGATTTTGAAGTGAGTGCGTTAAGGTGTGTTAGTTTTAGAGAGTGCGTTAGGGTGTGTTAGTTTTAGAGTGAGTGCGTTAGGGTGTGTTAGTTTTAGAGTGAGTGTGCTAGGGTGTG
Source organism: Coenobita brevimanus (assembly GCF_032717465.1). Classification (NCBI taxonomy): domain Eukaryota; kingdom Metazoa; phylum Arthropoda; class Malacostraca; order Decapoda; family Coenobitidae; genus Coenobita; species Coenobita brevimanus. The sequence continues at coordinate 62,648,383 of NC_136977.1, forward strand.
TTAGTTTTAGGGAGGGTGCTTAAGGGTGTGCTAGTTTTAGAGTGAGTGCGTTAGGGTGTGTTAGTTTAAGAGTGCGTGCGTTAGGGTGTATTAGTTTTAGAGTGAATGCGCTAGGGTGTGTTAGTTTTAGAGTGAGTGCGTTAGGGTGTGTTAATTTTAGAGTGAGTGCGTTAGGGTGTGTTAGTTTTAGAGTGAGTGCGTTAGGGTGTGTTAGTTTTAGAGTGAGTGCGTTAGGGTGTGTTAGTTTTAGAGTGAGTGCGTTAGGGTGTGTTAGTTTTAGAGTGAGTGCGTTAGGGTGTGTTAGTTTTAGAGTGCGTTAGGGTGTATTAGTTTTAGAGTGAGTGCTTTAGGGTGTGTTAGTTTTAGACTGAGTACGTTAGGGTGTGTTAGTTTTAGAGTGAGTGCGTTAGGGTGTGTTAGTTTTAGAGTGAGTGTGTTAGGCTGTGTTAGTTTTAGAGTGAGTGCGTTAGGGTGCGTTAGTTTTAGAGTGAGTGCGTTAGGGTGTGTTAGTTTAGAGTGGGTGCACAAGGGTGTGTTAGTTTTAGAATGAGGGTGTGTTAGATTTAGAGTGAGTGCGTTAGGGTGTGTTAGTTTTAGAGTAGGTGCGTTAGGGTGTGTTTTAGAATGTGCGTTTGAGTGTGTTAGAGTGCTAGTCAGAATGAGCTTATAACACCTAACCCCTTCATTACGATTATATATTTTTCTATAAGCTGTTCACTCTTAATAGGCGTAAAATTGCCCACCTGTTTTAATACTGGCCTGTAACAAGCTGTCAACCCCAGATTATAATGCTAGTCACGAAGAAGTGCCGGGAAGAGGATATAGTAGAGGTTTATCCCGCCACTGAGCTACGGGAAATAAACTGCAGGAGGCCGAAATTCTCCGCCAAGTTGGAGTGAATGATGTATAGGTAGCGTAAGAAAGGCCTCGTATTGAAGA